>NC_091824.1:135840134-136020134 GCF_038994185.2 Dermacentor albipictus
TGATTCGATGGACTTTATATAGCCCGAACTCTCCTCTATATATGTTCACATTATCAGTACATGCTTGTGTTATTCTTGTACTCAAATTCTTTCTCGCTCTCTCTGTATATGCTTCGTGGTCTGCAGGCTGTTAATGTTTGGTCAGTTTGCTATAGACTTTCAACAGTGTTTTCTATTTTCATCATCTCTCTTCGCTGTTGTCGTTGTTGCTACTGTTTTCCGTATAGGTCTGACTTTGGGATATCCGCCCCTACCTGTGGCCCGAGTGTTGTGGTCTGAGCGTTACGCAAGGCCGGCAGTGCTCACGCTTCTTAAAATTTCGACGGCAAGCCCGCCGAGTCGTGGCGCGGGCAAATCGCACCCGGACATTTTCGAATCCCGGACACTGGCTGCCTCTTGACGATCGATATCGAAGATGTCCCGGCGAATGTTAATCGCCCCCCTCTCAGTTTTACTTCTAGTGCTTTACAGTCCGTGTGCTCCCGTCGACTGTGGAGGCAGGCTTCATTGCAAGTCGCCCATAGCGCGCACAAACGGAACTCGCATATATGCGCGTGTTCCGAAGTGCCGCTTAGCGTCACGTCGGTGCAGCCGCTCCTGGATTCCGGTTCTCTCGTCCCACGGCAGTGCATGCGTGAGTGGACAGAGGCTACAGCGCGTGCGCAACAGTGGCGGCCGTCGCGTTGGAAGCAAGACTCGTGGGCTCGTGGCTCCGGCCCTGAATGCAGCTCCGCGCCGGCGGCGGCCACGTGGTTTTCGGTGAAGCGAAACGCGTTTTTACGAAAGCCGAGCCGCGAACAACAAAGCCGTTCGCTCTGCGGCGCCAAAAAAAAAAGAAAGAAAAAAACAGAGAACGGCTCACTCGGGAGCCTCGGCGGGCGGCCCGTAACCTGCCGGTGAGAATCTCCCTGTCCCTGCCGACTTGCGTAACCCTATTTACGGCACCGATAGCGGTGCTCGCACATAATTATACTGCTTAGCGAGTCGGCCCGTGGCGTGTGAAGCGAAGTGTGCTCTTCAAATGGCTCGTTGACACTGAAGGAGAAGAAAGGAAACCGAGGGCCCGATTTTTTATTAGTCATATCATAAGAAGCCAATAAACAACGACACCAAGGTCAGCATATGGGAAACTACATGTACTTATTATTTGAATTAAAGAACTGATAAATTAATGGAAGCGAAAGTGGATGAAAAAGCAAGTGGCCGCAGGTGGGGCACGAACCCACGTCTTCGCATTACGCGGGTGATGCTCTTACTAACTGAACTACTGCGGCGATTTTTTCCCACTCACTTTCTGGGGTATTTAGGCTTGTTTACTGGAACTAAACAAGGGAGTGTTAGCCAGCGCCACGCCTAATTACCCTGACGGCGGATGAGGAACATTCTCTTTTTTTTTTTTTCGCAGGCGTTACGTGTATGTTATCTTTTTGGGTGAAGGCAACCGGTTATTAAACCCACACATGCTACCTGAAGGCATCAATGCTACCGGATTAGAGGCATCGCTGTGTAATGAACGAGAAGAAAGGAAACCTAAGGCCGTTGACACTGAGGCAGTCATTGGGACATTAGGCGTCGAGAGCGGCGCGGAATCCAATTCGGCGGCGGCGAACTAAGCCAAAAAGCGCCTGTCCGCGTCCGCCAATCGGTTCCAGAACGATTTTTGCCGCCATATCACCGAAATGACTCGCGTTTCACCACTCACAACGCGAGCCAGCAAATGAGCCATACCTCGCGGCACTCCGCAAATGGCGCCGACGGCGTTCGAGCTCGGCATCTTGCAGCCGTCTAAAAAGGCCGCTTCAACTGCAGCGACGGCGCGGATATTAGCGAAGGTTGCGAGAAATTATCCGTTTCTGTACGACAAGCGCTATGCCAAGAACTACTATATCGTGTTGTGAAGGAGAAACTGACGCGAAAAATAAAAGCGCGCAAACTCAACGCGTGCGCACAAAACAGAAAAAAAGAGTGAAGCAGGGAATAGTTAGCGCGCATTCGTTTAGGTAGCTCTAATAGTAAAATATCGCACGCTCTGCTCGTTTTCGCGGTTATTCGAGAGATGTCAGCAGCTCAGCGGTTCTAAAGGCGAGCAATGTGAACGACGCGGCATTTCGGCCGCTAAAAGGATCCCACGCCGCTTTGGCCGCCGATGCATTCCAATGTGAACGAGCCATAAATAAGCGCTCGCCCACCCCGCGTACAACAGCGGCAAAGTGAGTCTACTTTGCTTTGTCCTCGCCCCTCTGTCAACGCTCTCCGAGGCGCACTTCCTGAAAGGATGAGTATCTATTAATGCATCCAGGCATGTATGTTTGGAGTCTTTCTGTCCTATAATAAAGCGTGCTGAATCCACCGGCTTCCAACGCCTGGTAATAATTTTCACAAGAGCGGATTCAACACGTTTTCCGCCAGGCTTATCGTGCTACACTATATTAAATTTCTTGTTCTCGATTACACGTCGAAACGAACCTTAATGTAACTGAACTAATATACCTGCGTATAACGCTCGATGTTTAGATTCGACAGAGAGAGTGAGAGGGGAGGGAAAAGAGGAACATACATATCCTCCTCTCTCTCGCTCTCTCTCACACATGCCCGCACGTTTCCCGCCAAACAGTTGGCGCGCCAACCACGGGCTTAAAAAAAAAAAAAAGAAGGAACAGACTTCCTATCCAATCCCCGCTTTTAAAGCTTTGTTACCCGCCGTGGTTGCTCAGTGGCTATGACGTTGGGCTGCTGAGCACGAGGTCGCGGGATCGAATCCCGGCCACGGCGGTCGCATTTCGATGGGGGCGAAATGCGAAAACACCCGTGTGCTTAGATTTAGGTGCACGTTAAAGAATCCCAGGTGGTCAAAATTTCCGGAGTCCTCTACTACGGCGTGCCTCATAATCAGAAAGTGGTTTTGGCACGTAAAACGCCAAATATTATTATTATTATTATTAAAAAGCTTTGTTATCCAATGGCGACTGAGGCTTCGGTCGCAGTTGACTATTGCCTCGTCAACGGTCGATCGACTAACCGATTTCGGAAAACGGTCTCCGAGAGACGGCGTACGTTAACTTCGCGTAACTACGGTACATCCGCGCCGTCACAGCAGGACTGCTGCTGCAGAGCGCGTGGCGGTCGCACTGGCAGCGCGCGGCGCTGACCCCGCCGCCAAGTGGCCGCGATCCGCGGCCCAGAACGTCGTCCGTCATCCCACGGCTGCGAGCAAGGCCGGTGATCCCATGTGCTTCGCAAGGTCGACAACACGGCCGCGTCGCACTATGAATTCTTTCTTCTCCTTTTTCTTTTTAAAAAAATTTTTGCAGGTACCCTTTTGTACGTCCACCGCCGTAGCAATCTGAGCGCACGCTGCACGAGGCACGAAAGAACAAAACGACGTAAGTGCGCAAAACACTGCGCTACTATTCGATAGAAAGTCAAGCCGGGATAGAATGTTGCTAGGGCGCGCCCGTAGATTGCTGTACCGTACGTCGTTGCTTTTCAAAAAAGTGGGTCGTACTTTTTTTTTCCCGGTTCCCAATCGCTAATTTCTTTATATTTTCTTATTCAACGGGGAGGGAAGCGGATGCATGGGCCCGCCATAAAAACTTCCCCAGGTCAAATTTCGCCTGTGTGTGAATATCAGCAACTATACGAGAAATTTTACGTGTATTAGGGAGGTTGCGAACAAGGAATCGAATATAGTGTTATGGCGATTCGATACTCGAATCGAATAGTCACTACTTGCAAGTTCGACTACTTTTCGAACAGTTTTCGAATAGTGCACATTGCCTAGAGTTCACGATCACCTGTGAAAGTGAAGCAAAAATTAAGCAAATTTCATCCCTGCCACAGCGGACATAACGGTCGGGAAGTTGCGTGAGTACGCTGCGTTGCTGTGCGAACCAGACTTTTCCAACTAAACCGCAGTCGTCACACGCACTCAAGTATCGCTCAGACATGACGTTAGGCGATGGCTAGTGTTTGGTACTATTTACCCATGCTGCAACTTTTGTTCGTTTAGGACTAATTCTGAACACTCTTGATTGCGACATTATTTGACATGATAGCGGCGCCACCTGCAACGACCATTTTAACTACATAATGCGCCTCTCGCTCAGCCATCCCTGTGTTCAAAGCGCATTTTCGTTTTAGTCTCGAACGTATACACAAATGCTAATGGGCTCATAAGAAAGACCTATAAAATTTCCTTCTGGCAATGCAAGACCCCGCATGTTGGAAGAAAAAAAAAACTTGTTTATGTGTTTATGATGCTCCATTCTAGCTTTCGATAAAGCGTACTTCTTGACGTGTAGTGTAACAACAGAAACTTGCTAATGCAGCGAATACTGGGATGTTCACATTGTTTTGCTATAATATTGAAAAAAAAAAAGCGGTTTATTCGATAACTATTCGAAAGATATTGGATATTCCATCCGATTTTCGCAATATTCTATTGGTATTCGATTCCGTCTAAAATTTACTATTTGCACACTCCTACGAAATTTATATATCTATTCTTTATATAGACATAAACATACCTACACACACAGTTTGTCATAATGTCATAATTTTACGACTATTGTTAATTGCCGCGTGCGAGCCTATTTAGATTACGTATACAGGCGAAAGGGAACATCCACATAAGTGGGCCAGTTATTTTCACTGCCGGATAATTAGGTGTCCGGCAGGATTTGCGGATACCTCGGGTGCGAAAGCGTAGCGTGCCATATAGTGCAGAAGGGGTATAAATCGCTTCGTGCCACCAGCGAATGAACAGAAGCACGCAGCCACGAGTGAACATTAAACTATAGTCGGTGCCAGTCTAAAAAAAATATTGAGGAAAAAAGCATACCTAGTAATGTTTAAACGCAGTGACAACGAGGACAAGCAAGTGGACACACGCACACACATCTCTTGTGTGCGTCCACGTGCTAGTCCTCCTCGCCGACGCGCTTAAACAATCCTAAAGTGTGCCTCAGCAACAAGGCCAAACGTCTACGCTCGATAATAAAGCAGTAGCAAATACAGCGCTGTCCAACTCGAAGGTAATTTGTACGGATGCCTTCCTTCTTCTGCTGCGAGGGCCAATTACGTTCGCTCATTTCCATGGACATGACGGCAGTAACCAACTTTCAGTATCGGTGCCCTCTTCGGGACATCCGTTTTGAAAGACGGAGGCACAGCGGGAAGATACAGCGCGGTTTGGCGGCTCATCTCGTGCGGGGCCGGTACGTACTACGTCAAGCGATTCGATTCCTTCTCGCGCTTCGTCGGTGGCCCGATTGAGTGCACTGCAAACCTCTTTCCTCCCTTGCCAACTCTCCTTTAGCCCCTACGCAACAAAGAGCTGTGAGACGATGCCCTCCACGACAGACCTCCCGAGGTCCTCCGAGCTGTGATACAACGGGCTCAAAACATCGCCGGAATCATCTTAGGGACCCTGGACTGAGGGTTCCTCCCACACTTCTCTCGCCATTCAAATATTATTAATAAAGATGTTTTACTCTCTCTCGTCAGTGGCCCGAGATGCACTCCACTCTCATGTTATCACGCGATCGGCTGGTCGTGAATTGTGAACGATACGGAAGAAACAGAATCGAGCGAAAGGACTCACTACGTTACAGTGGCCCTGAACTATTACATGCAGATTTGCACAGCCACATCACACAAGTGAGGAGCCGCCGCTTCCGCTGCCGAGAGTATCGCGTGAGGCAAAGCGCGGACGCGATAAGCGCGGAACCTCGCTTGGCGCTGTCCCTCCCCGTTTGATGGCGTACGGCTTATCGGTCCCGCTGCGCGATAGGCTAGGAATGATTACGGACGAAAGATTGACGATGGATATATACGCAACGTGCTGTTTGCGGACGGCCTTTCCCCTGTTGAGAAGGAATTCCAGAGGTTACTTGAAACAACTGATCAAGGACCTGAACAGCACGTTTGTTTAAGCGAAGTATCCGTGGGATTTACTGATTAAGAAATAGTGCAGCACAGAAGGCTCTCTAAACTAAGGTTCGAAACGCTGAAGGCCAACAACGTACCATAAAAAAGGATGTCGAGGACGGCGCAACAAAGAGCAAGAAAAAGGGGAATTATATAAAGTTAAAAGATTGCAAATAAGGCATCAAATCAGAGCATGTCCCAGTTGAAATTGAGCAAGAAGCTTAGCAAGTCACGTGATTCAGAAAGCCCACAACGAGTGGCTTATTGGAGTAACAAAGTTGAAGCCAAGCAAAAAAAGACGCAGACGACGGTGACAGAAAATCATATCATGAAGTATGCGGTTACATAGTGGTTTCAATTCACACAGACCAGGGGTAAACGGAAATATTTGGTGAGGGCTTTACTAATGATGATGATCACCTGTGACATCACGGCTCATAATAGAAAATAAGTCCGCTGCTTAGATGTGTTGTGAAAGGTAGCTAAAGTCAGAAGATTGGCTGTTCGTTAATCTTGAGCATAGACGAGATGAACGAGAAACGAGAGGGAGAACGTGTGGACTACAGCAGTTGATACTCGAATCTGAGGACAAAAGGCTGAAATTTTTGTTCTGAATGCAAGAAATGAATAATAGAGCTTTAAAATTATGTATGAGAACGCGGCATTCATTTGAGATGATATGTTAAGGCGCTATTGAGGAAAGCCTCAACAGCGAAACGCTTATGAAGAAGACGGAGATGGAAAGGGCACTTGGAACAATTTCACTAAAGGCAGCGACATGGCGTAAAACTTCTATAGAGGCGACACGGAATGATTAATGAGCTTCAATTGTGTGCAAAATAGATATGTTCCCACACAAGGTACATTAAGACATTGCTCCATCACTGTTACATGCCTGCGCTCTTCTGTTCCACAAAGCAGTTGGATTTTAACCTTTGGGGTTAATGCTGAAAGAACTATTGAAGCCAAAGGAATTGTGTTCCTAGTGATGATTTGTATACTCCGTTTCACACATAACAGGCGATGCTACGGGAGCTATGTAGGTGGTGCGGTTTCACTCCGGGCATTTATCACTTACTATTATGAGAAGAAAAATGAGACCGTAGTCATAATTCGCAGTGCAATTCACTTAATCTGTCATGCTTTACGGGAAGTAATGCAATCGCTACAGTGGCGGAGACAGGAGGGAAGGGGGGGAGAGGGGTGCGCTGACAGGTCACGTGCCCTTTGAGCACCGCCCTGGCGAGAGAAATTCAACCTGCTCTAACTACGCTAATTTCCGCATTTTCTTCGCATCTCTTCAATATTACGAGCGGAAGACCGCTGCGCGAATTCTCCTACATATTGACCAATGTTCATGCGTTTATTTGATTTATTCATCACCATCATCATCAGCCTGGCTACGCCCACTGCAGGGCACAGGCCTCTCCCATACTTCTCCAACTACCTCGGTCATGTGCTGATTGTGGCCATGTTGTCCCTGCAAATTGCTTAATCTCAAACGCCCACCTAACTTTCTGCCGCCCCGTGCTACGCTTCCCTCCCCTTGGAATACAGTACGTAACCCTTAATGGACCATCGGTTATCTTCCCTCCTCATTACATGTCCTGCCCAAGCCGATTTCTTTTTCTTGATTTCAACTAAGATGTCATTAACTCGCGTTTGTTCCCTCACCCAATCTGCTCTTTTCTTATCCGTTAACGACACATCCATCATTCTTCTTTCCATATCTCATTGCGTGGTTTCAATTTCAGTAGAACCCTTTTCGTAAGCCTTCAGGTTTCTGCCCCGTAGGTGAGTATTTGCTTTATTACGCTCCTGCAATCTGCGATAATTTGTTCCAAACTCAATGAGCCTCGCGCTACATAAGCCCAGATGGGACGTGCGTCTATACCCGCCGCAGTAGTACAGTGGCTATGGTGTTGCGCTGCTGAGCTAAAGGTCGCGCGTTCGATCCCCACCGCTGCGGCTGCATCTTGATGGGGGCAGAATGTAAAAAAAAGAAACGCTAGTCTTCCGAGATTCAGGTGCGCGTTAGAGCATCCCAGATAGTCAAGCTTAATCGGGAGTCCCCCACACTGCAGCGTGCCTCATAATCGGATCGTGGTTTTGACACGTAATGCCGCAGAATTTAACCGTCTTGGAGCGAGCGTCACTGTGAACTTAGATATTTGGTCACTTGGAATGTAATTCGGCACAATCATTTGAAAGAAGAGCATCATGCCTTCTAAAGGAACGGCTGCCAAAATCGACATGGGAAGGGCACTCCGAACGCCCCTCCCCACCTTCCCCGCCCCCGTTCCACCTTCGAAAATGGCACGGCACCATGTTTCGGCGGCGGCCTTGCTATGGCAATACCTGCACGCGATCTACTAAATGTCATCGTCGGGCGCAAACGCAAAAACGGAAGCACGAGAGGCTTCCCCGTTTCCTCCGCACTATGACCTCAGGCGAGCTTTATTCTTGCCTTGGTTTCTCACCTTTCGGCCGCCCATTATAGCACGAGCTCAGCCTTCTCGTTGGCGTCCGCGCACACATTTGCCCTGTGCGCTATACGACAAGTCATCCGTCTACTCTATTTTCATTTCTTCTTCTTTCTTTTTTTAACAACGTCATACGCAGGTCAAAGGTTCTGTCTGTGAACAACGGATTTGGTTTGAATAATTGGTTGTTCCTCAGTTTAACGGTGCAAGCCACTGCATAGAACCGAACAGTAGGAGGGGTGGATAACATAAAAGAAAATCTTGAGGAATATAGGTTAGGACGAAATGTACAACAGAAAATCTCGAAAAATTCGTCGCCACAGATAGGAACTGAATAACTAAATAAACACTAACGTAAAAAAATATACATCAGGAGAAAATTTGGCATGCGACTCTTCTTGTATCACCCCCCCCCACACACACACACACCCAGATATACATAAAGAATTCACATTCCTGCGGCTAAAACTCGGAGCGGTAGCACCAAATGATATGACTACTGGACGCGTGAAATACGGAATAACCTTTCGAAAAGGATCTTCCGAAAGTCTTTTCCTTCGAACTAAAAAATGACAGAATAAGAAATGTTCAAAAGTATCATTCTCAACACAGAAATGGCATAAAGGGGACGGAGCTAGACTATATAGTTGCGTAAGCGAAACTTCAAACTTGGGCTGTCGCCTTCTTCGCCGAGTCGTATGTTCATTTACTTGTTTCTTTCTTGCCTTGCAAGTGAGAAGGGGGGGGGGGGGGGCGTCTGCTCGTTGGCGTTCAAGCCTTTGTAACCCAAATACCCGAAATACATATAATCATAAAGAGTCCCTTCACGTAATCAAACCGTCAGCTGCTGTGAAATGTAGCGTAGATTCCCAGCTACCAACACTCAGTCGTGCTGAATACACATATAAGCGATGATGTCGACTGGTATTGCACTCTTCTCGCTCAATGCTATCAACAAATTTCACCATGTCCCACGATTACAAGAAAGTATAGCGCGTGGGATACACATTGCGTAGGACGTTCAGCTTTAAATAAAACTGGCTGTGTTTTATTATTAAGAAAAGTAGGAATAATAATGGAATATTAAGAAATGAGGAATAAGGAAAGTATACAGAAAAGTAAGAAGGTACCTATAAAGAAAGGAGTCAGACAAGGAGACACAATCTCTCCAATGCTTTTCAAGCAATTAAACTGGGAAGGTTTAGGAGTAAGGATCGACGGCGAATACCTCAGCAACCGTCGGTCTGCCGATGACATTTTTTCTATTCAGCAACATTGCGGACGAGTTACAACAAATGATTGAGGACCTTAACAGAGAGAGTGTAAGAGTGGGGCTAAAGATTAATATGCAGAAGACAAAGATAATGATGAATAACCGGGCAAGGGAACACGAATTCAAGATCGCCAGTGAGCCTCTAGAGTGTGAAGGAGTACGTTTACCTAGGTCAACTAATCACAGGGAACCCTGACCATGAGAAGGAAATTCACAGAAGAATAAAAATAGGTTGGATCGCATACGGCAGACATCGTGAGCTCCTGACTAGAAGCTTACCGTTATCATTGAAAACGAAAGTATACAATCAGTGCCTTTTAACGGTGATGACATTTGAGGCAGAGACTTGTAGAGTGACAAAGAAGCTTGAGAACAAGCTAAGGACTGCGCAAAGAGCGATGGATCGAAGAATGCTAGGCATAACTTTGAGACAGAAAGGGAGAGGTTTGGATAAGAGAGCAAACTGGTATAGACGACATTCTAACTGACATGAAGATTTTAAAAATGGCGCTGGGCAGGTCATGTAATGCGTAGAGTAGATAACCGTTGGTCCATTAGGGTGACAGAATGGCTACTAACCGAAGGGAAGCGCAGTAGAAGACGACAGAAGACTAGGTGGTGCGACGAAATTAGGAAATTTGCGGGTGCTAGTTGGAATCGGCTGGCGCAGGACAGGGGTAATTGGAGATAGCGGGGAGAGGCCTTCGTCCTGCAGTGGACATAAAATAGGATGATGACGATGATGATGTGTTTTTACAAAGACCCACGGGACAAGACACCCAACTTGTGCACCTTTGGCCAAGCCGCAGCTTACGGTTCTGCTGAAAGGGTAATCCTCTCGTCGACCCCAATCAATTCGGAAACTAAGGTGAGACTTACACGCGAGTGCCAGACCCTACACAGAGGACTGGGCTCTTAAGGTTGAGAAAGTTGATGCGTTAACATCGCTTCTCGCATTAAATGAAATGTTAAGCATGGTGTAAATTAAAACGTTAAACATAGCTGGCATTACTGTGTGAAGTTCGCCTACCGAGCCGCTTAAAGTCGTTCAATGCGCTCGCTGTATGTGACCAACGTTAGCATAGAGGTGCAATCGATGTTTGCGAATGGTACAGAAACTGTTCGTCCGACTACCATTCGGTTGAAATGACTGCGCTGGCATGTTGCTAAAAAAATCAAATTATGGGGTTTTACGCGCCAAAACCACGGTCTCATTATGAGGCATGCCGTAGTGGAGGACTCCGAAAATTTCGACCACCTGCGGTTTTTAAACGTGCACCTAAATCTAAGTACACGGGTGTTTTCGCATTTCTCCCCCATCGAAATGCGGCCGCCGCGGCCGGGATTCGATCCCGCGACCTTGTGCTCAGCAGCCCAACACCACAGCCACTAAGCAACCACGGCGGGTGCTGGCATGTTGTGATGCGAGGGCATCTGCGGTAGTGAAAAAAGCCGTGCACAAAGTTACGCGCGGGTAAAATGTATAACAGTCCAGATGAAATTCGAAGCCGTTTTTGTCGAAAGTGAAGCTTGAGTGGCATCAAAACATCAAGTAAGTGCAGTAGACTACGCACAAACAGTCGACTGCCTACCACTGGAGACAGACAGACTTCTTGTGCAGAGTGCAAGCGCATTTCACCGAAAGTTATCTTATCTTCATATCCGACAGCGTCATTAAATGATACCGTCAGACAAGAGCCATCGGAACATGCCTCTTCTTCCACGAAAACCTCGGGGATTTTCTTCCGCACGAGATTGATGCAATCATTTAGCAAATAAACGCTGCAAGAGGGGGCGACAATCCGCTGTCGCTCCCGCTCGCGTTGCTGCAACCGCCACAACAACCAAAGAGAACAGCTCAGTTATCTAATAGATAGTCGTCCACAGTTCACGGTCACTACAGTGGCTAGTCGCTGAGCGAAAAGCTCCGACAAGCGGAAACGTTTATTCGGGTAAACGGAAAACAGCATTTTCAGAATCATGACCATCAATCAGGGAACTAAGGAAGAGTGTGTTCAGGACGAGTGCTCACTGCTGACACGGCGAGGAAGAAAAAAAAGAAAAGAAAGAGTCAGTCCCTCAAAGCGATTGCGCTTATTCGAGGAAGTCATGAGCTTTTGACCTCGCTCAACTTCACAAAAGCGACTGCCCTCTGCAATGTAGCGCCAAGCACTACAAAAGTGGGGCTGTTTTTCTTCATCCAGCGGTGATAACGGAGCCAGCAGCTAGACCTTATCCTAGCCGGCGCTCGAAGACTGAACACACAAACGAGAGGAGCCGGTTGTGTTGAGTAACGCGCCTCGTAAGAATGACGCTGGTGCAAGAAGGGGACATGAATACGATCGTGAAGGCCTGCAGTAGCTCGACCGTTGCGACACGCCGACAGGTAGCAAGCGCCCCGCACGCGCGCGAGTCCACTATCGCGCGCCACGAAGACGGCCTCCCCACGCCGGCGGGAATACGATCATCGGCCGTGCACACTCGTTCTCGTCTGGTACTGTTATCGGAAGAGACCGGAGAACATTCGGTCTCGTTGCGGACACACTCTCGAGAGGCGGGGGATGCATACGCGAAACGGTCGCCGATACACAAGAGACGATCACGCGAGCCCGGCAAGGCTCGGCACAACACGAGCACCGTGTTATCTTTTAGCACTCGCGCAAGGGAGATGAGACCACTGCGCCGAAAGCGTGCCGACCGGCACATGCATGCGCACGGGGCAGCCTACGAAAACAAAAACAACCATGCACTGCGTCGTCGCCCTCGTCGCACGGCACGGCCCCACTCGCTGCATACGCAATTAGGAAAGGATCACACGCTGAAATACGCCACAGACGTAGCGCGCAGGTCTACGGCATCTCACGGCGAGGCCTCCAACGCCACCGAAAATTAAGAAATAGCTCTGGCGAGGTCAAGGACCGCCGAATCAGGTGTTCCGTCTCAGGTGCGGGAGATGTTCCGTCATCGACCGCCATCAAAATAAACATGGTGGGTGAAGCCAGCGGGGCTTACCTTCGTTTTGGTGATGACATGGTTGGCTAGTCGTACCACTGCGAAGTTTCCTTTGCCGATCGTCTTTTCCAGTTCGTAAAATCCGACTCGAACCAGCCCCGCACAACCCGACGCCCTTACCCTGTCAGCCGCCATGTTGTGGCGCGCCGCACGCATGCGCCACACACTTACTCTCGTAGCCGGGCGCTGGACGAGCTTCCCCATTCAAAGCAACTTGCTATGTCGCGACACGACGCTGGACGTGCACACTGGTCGACCCTATGTTCGCGGCACACTTTCAGTGGGTCACCCATAGTCCCGGTCGACGAGCGGGCGAGCCTCCGCCGCACTGCCTCCACGATCTCGGCCGTCTCGGCGCTAGCAGACGCATCCAACACATCTGCCTGCTGCGGCCGAGGCTAGGCGAGTGGAGAGAAGAAGCCGCCGGGCAAGGAGGAGGACGGCCGCCTCCTTACGTCACGCTGTCGTGCCGACGATCCGCCAAACACACGTGATGGTCACGGCTTGCTCGGGGAAGCGCTGCGGCCCTTGCAGCTGCAGCTGCAGTAACGTCAGTCCAGCGACGGTGTCCGTGACGGGCCGACATCTCGACATTGCGGAACGTGTGGCGGCCTCCGCTGCTCCGCAACCCGGCTTGCGGAGACGAGCCGGGAGCCGGACCGAATGCGCGACAGTTCCGAAGCCAAGCAAATGTGCGGGGAGTCGACCGGCCGGGGCGAGATCTGGCGCTCCCCGCTGAGACCTTGAAAGCCGCGCGAATGACGTCAAACGGCGTCAGGTCGCCATGGCGACCAAGCCGCTGCCGCCGCGCCGTCGGCGATGCCCTCGTTCAGTTGTTCGGTCCGCACACACTGTGTATCGGAAGTGCACAATAGCTGAAAGCGCGCCGAGCCTGCGGCGGTAGACCCAGTGCACCTCCGGTTTTGCAGCTGCGCAGCGCTAAGCTCTCGTTGCAGACAACGCGGCGCCTCTGGGCACGGAGGCAAAACAAAGAGCGGAAATAAAGACGGCGTGCATAGTGCTCGTATGGTCATGTATCATAAAGGGAATGGTCGTAGCAATACAGCACGTGCACGTTAGTGTTCGTCTCATAAAGCACGCGACGCTTTGATGCTTTTCATAAGCACTCTTTGCGTGTTCTTGAAACGGAACAAAGCAGAGCTTGCGCCATGAATTAAATAAACTGCGGATTTCGTGACCACATCGCAGGTCGCACAATCAGTTATTTGTTCTTTGCTTGCGTTAAAAAAAAAGTGATAGAAAGAAAACTTATATGCAAAGTTGAAGGAGCGTCAGCTGTTTTCGAAAGGACTGTCCAAATTTCTATATCATACAGTTTCTTTTGATCATTTGGATACTGCCGCTAACTACTGGCATAAAAATTAATAATTTGCTTTCTTGCACTCACGTTTTTAACGTTCTAATCGGGTAAGTGGCTAACCTGTTTGATGAGTGAAAATGGCTCTGGATGAAACCTTCCATGAGAAAAGCACCATGGCTTTATTTTACAGCGTAAGCTGTTACGGGCTCATTCCAACAGCCGGTTCGGCTGCCGGTGTTGTCCGCGAAATAGCCGCGCGACTGGCCGCTCGAGGCACTTTGCATGTATTCGCGAGCTTCTTTCACACTCGGAAAAAGCACTTTTATGTAGCACGTACTGAGGAACAAACAGCTGTATCGCGAGTTTTTCATGTTGCCCTACAATTTTCTCATTGATACTTTTCACCTAATTATAATATATGAGAAGTTACTTAAATAATACTAATTATCTAATTAGGTGGAATGAGAAAATAATCTGAGTATCTCCAAGCGACGGCAAACAACGTTACCTTGGTCCTGGCCAGCTACGTGGCAGTCGCATATCCTTAAGCTCGCTAAAGTTAGCTGGGACACCCTGAATAGCGAGAGAAGGTGCCTTGGATTTATTCCTACTATTTTAAAAGTACACTGATCGGCTTGCTGACCTCGACAACTGCTGATGAGTAGCACCTATTAGTACTAACTAAATAATTAATTACCCGATTTACCTGCGGACAGCTACAACAGCTGCTTATAGCAACTTTAGTACTAAGAAACTAATTATTTAATCTCATGACTAAATCAACAAAATTCGAGTGTCACTGCGCAGACGAAATATTTTATTTGTATATCTTATGTTATAATAAAGAAAAAAAGAAAAAAAGAAAGAAAGAAAGAAAGACGTAGTTATCCATAGGTGGATGATCGAATGCGAAGAGCACTGCCACCACCAAAAGTCGAGTGCTCGACTCCCACCAACGATCGTGGGTTCCAGTGTCTTAACTATGTTTCAATTAACTATGCCTTAATTAACTTCGCCTAATTCACTCTGCCTTAATAAGCTTTGCCTTAACTGACGTCGCCAACTGCCTCGATTAGCTCAATTGGGCTCCCTTTACTTTTTGGACCATCGTGTGGTCGCGCTAACGCCGCCTCATGAACCATACAATGCGTTTGCATCAATAGTTATTAGTACTAATTAGCAACAACTGATTACAGCTACTAATCAGCCGCTTACAGCTACACATCAGCAATAACTGATTAGTAGAGCGCAGTAGACGGCCAGGGCTGCTGCGGCCCTGGACTAAGGACTTCACAGCACATTCCTGGGGAGCGCAGTAGCATTTTCACAGCTACGTCAACTTTTTTAGTCAATCTGCTATAAAAACAATCAAAAACGTATCGGTGAAAACACTTGCTGCGTTCGTAAGTAGTGAAGTTGGAGGAACCGAGCACCTTCGCCAACACAGAGCTGCACCCGCATGGACGGATGGATGTTATGAGCGCCCCCTTTGGAACGGGGCGATGGGTTGCGCCACCAAGCTCTTCCTATTATGCTGCTTAATGTCCTACCTAGGTTAAACAATAAAAAAACACAAAAAAGCACTGTGAACTCCCACAACCAAATTTTCTGATCCCCTATTACGAACTGTGCTTTTGCACGTCTCCATTTTATATCGTTTCCCTACTTTTCTTGCACCAATCCTCCACTCGCCTTCTACTAATCCATATTACGGACTTGTTTACTTTTCCACTGCTCTCGCTGAACCCAAGGGCTTCAAGGAGGCCAGTGGTGTCTAAATCGGCCGCTGCGTAGACGTCTTCACATTCTAATAAAACATGCTCCATAGTTTCCCTAGCTTTACCGCAGCAAGCACATGCTTCTTCTTCTTTCTCATATCTCGCTTTATAGGTGCGTGTTCTAAAGCATACCGATCTCGCTTCGAAAAGTAATGAGCTTCCCTTTGAGTTATCATAAATTGTTTCTTTCCTGATTTCGTTTTTTCCTCTTCAGTAGTTACTTATGGCAGGTTTCTTTTCCATTGCCGCCACCCATGAGATTATTTCAGCCTCTATCACTTCCCGCTTGACGTTCTTTGTTGCTGTGTTGCCCACCCTACAGGCCGCATACTTGCTGGTAAGCTTTCTAGTTCTTTTCCTCCACTGTGATTCAATGTTTTTTCTGTACAGATACCTGAACACTCTCCCAGCCCATTTACTTGCTTCCATATTCCTCAGTCGTTCTTCTTCCTCAATTTTACTGCGAGCTTCCCTCACTTCAAAACTAGTCCAGCCCATATCACCCTAGCAGCTTCATTTGTAGTCTTCCCGTGAGCGACCAATGCGAGCCGACCCACTGATCTTTGGTTCTCATCGAGTCCTGATTGTACCCCTGATTTAAGGCAAACAACCGCATTTCCAAAAGTAAGTCCTGGAACCATTACACCTTTCCACATACCTCGGAGCCCTCCGTATACCTATTGTATCCCCATAGCACTTTGTGCTTCATTATGGCTGTATTTCTCTTCCTCTTCACTGTTATTGTTTTTTTCCGGTGTTTCCATATATCTATTGCCTTCTTTATCCATATACCAAGGTATTTATATTCTGTTACCCGAGGTATTTCCTAGCCCTGTATCGCCACTGTCTGTTCACTGTTTTCATTGAATACCGCATCACTTTCGGCGCTCCCGCCCTCTGGCGGCAATCCAAGGCACGGGGGCATCCGCCATATACGGTGCCTACGCAGAGTCAAACAACTGAACCTAGTCTAGTAACGTTGCGCCGTCCAGTGTCCATCGCAGCTATCGCCATGCAGGCCCTTACCCACTATGGGGCATTGCCAAAAGATGGTTGGATTGTTTTGAGAAAGAAAAAAAATTACAGTGACGTTTCACTTTGTGAACGCCGTTGACGCGCAAGCGTATGGGCAAAGTGTGGGTGCTACAGCGCACACGACACTATCGGCCCTCGGCGCGCCTGAACGCCTACACTGTCCGCATCGCAGATCGTATTCAAGACAGGGCTCGCGCGGGCGCGCCATACGCAGCAGCCGCCGGAGTATAACGCCCCGTTGTAAACATTCGCTCACTATCTAAATTACCTAGCATGGAGTCAGCGCGCACAGACGGACATGAACACTTCACACTCGCTGTTGAGGAATCGCGGCAGCAGCAGCGAGCGAAGTGATCTTCGGGCTGTCTATCGCTTCAACGTCAACTCAGCCGTGAGAACATAACGCATGCAAGGCTACGAGCCGTCGGCCCACCTAGACTGTGCCCTCAAAGCAGACCGCTGTCAAGATAAAGCCCGTGCGGCCGAAGTTAAACTCCCCCCTCCCCGGTGCCATGGTGCCATGGGCGCGACGGAATTCGGCGCTTCCTCCCCGTGCGCACGCGAGATCGAGCTGCCATCGTCGGTTCACCGAACCACGCTTTCACTCGCGTACACAGCGTATGGCACGGGAGGACGATGTTACGAACCGAGTACGAATCTATCGCAAAGAAAACCTGTAGAAATTGCCAGAGGACGTCAACCCAGCACGCATCCGCCTACCTTCCTCCTCCGCGAAGCTTCGCCTCGTTTTTCCGCCCCCACTTTGTTCAACGTTACCTACACATTCCTCTAGGAGGCGGTACGTTGCGGCGCGCTGTACTCGCTCGTTCGTGCTTTCCCTGGTGCGCGATTTTCACCTCCAGGCGCCTTCCTCGTTCGTTTGCTTCGCGGCCACAGACAGACACCGCCGATTTGAAGAGCTGGCCAGTAAAGCTTGCGTGCAAAAAGTCACAGGCCGATGTCATGCATACATTTCATGTATGCATGACATACCTAGAGAGAGAGAGAGAGAGAGGTAAAAGAGATACGAAAGGCAGGGAGGTTAACTGGAATATATATATATATATCCCGTTTACTACCCTGCACAGGGGAAGGCAGAAAGATTAAGAAAATGCACACACGTATAAGGGGGGGATCAAATCAAGCAGGCTAGACGAGTAATTGTCACTCCCCCCCCCCCCCCCGGTTCAAAGGGGATGCAATTAAACCATCATATACGTCATCATTAGCCTCGTATCTTGCCACTTGTCACGCGATGTGGGATGCGCGCCAAGTAGCGTCTATACGAGTGCACTTTACATTGCATCTGCATATGTAGCAGTTACATAGATAGCGGTACAAGGTTGTTTGGGTTTCATATCATGTATGTGGCTCCTACCCTCTTTGGGGGATTGGCCAAGAAAAGAATGGATTCTATTCTTCGTGGGAGGCTTAGGCCCGGCCATCATAAAGTGCTGGTTCTACAATAAAAGTTTATTCCTCCTCCTATTGAGGAAGAAAAAAAAATACTAAGGAAAAATTATGTAAATGCCAGAATGATGAACATGTATAGCATAACTGATTAGATCAAGTAGGCTAGGTGACTGACAGCGGCCCGTTTCGAGGGGATGCCAACAAATCATCCTCAGCATCCAAACTTGCCACTCGTCACGTGATTAAAACCCCTTGATAATTCGAAAGTAGCGACACTCTCCTCCCCGCAATGCTTTCCTCCTCGATTCTCCTCGATTTTCACTTGGCTTATCCCTAAATTTAAGTTGACCAACCCCCAAATTTCAAGTTGGCCCACCGTCAGAGTTCAATTTGGCTTATCCCCTAATTTAATTTGGTCAAATACCAAATTTTATTTGGCCCACCCCTAATTTTAGGTTTGCCCACGCCCAAATTTAAGTCGGACCTCGTGCAAATATTAAGTTGGCCCACCCACAAATTTCAGTGGGCCCACCTCCGAATTTCAAGTCTGCGCAGCCACAAATTTCTAGTTCACCCACCCACCCACAAACTTCAGTCGACCCCCCCCCCCCCCCGCCATACAACTATAAGCATTCCCATGAATTTTCTTATGTATCTCTATGGGTATCTCTCTTTATTTATTCTTTGGAGGGAAGGAGGTTAAATTGTTTCTTTTTGTTTATGAAGCTACCAATCATCTACATTTACACTGCAATTGGAACTGTGTAAACTACGCGTTTTTGTGCAGATACAAGGTATTAACCTTTTCGCCTGACGGGGCGGGGTACTCGCCAAAGAATGCTTACGCATTGAAAACACAATGTAGACAAGCTGGCGCTCATTACCCGCTATGCTTCGGATATACTTGGGATTAATTTTTTCACGGCCTGCGTTCATTGTATCCAAGTGATGGACGCACGCATCGAAGTAAGCTGGAAAGAAAGCTTCTCGACAAGCCGCTACTTCGATTTTCACTAAAACAGGCAACGCATCCTAACAACTACGAAAAGTGTGATCGAGAGGCCGTATCTTCGAACATAAATGTTCATAGTGGAAAGCAGAACCTACAGCGCTACATTTTCGACTGAATAACATCTGACGACGTGCGAGGTGATGAGTCCCAGCAGAATATTCAGCCTACAGTGCACACCCTCATTTTTATGCAACGTACACATTTTCGCAGTAAAACACAGATGACAAGGCCGGAATAACTAAGGCAAAATGCAGCATTTGGGGATGCTCTGATACGAGTAATAATAAGGACGCCTTACCAAGCACATAACACTGTTCTTTGTCGGAATAAAGTTCTTATGGCCAATGTTGTGCAGCCACTGCTTCTTGCGCAAGCTGACACGCTTTCCTTGTGGTAGCATAAAAACTGCATAACTATTTTCATGCTTCTTGCTGCAGTTATATGCGCTGAAGCAGCGCCTAGCGCTAGCACAACACCGCAGGAATCACAGCGTGCAACGTTCGCTGCGCCGAACCAGCGGAGGAGAAAAATGGCGCCAGCGAAAAAATAAAACACAAGCAAAACGCAAGATCCGTGCGTTTCCAAGGGCAACAAAGAGGCCAATCATCATGCAGAAAAACGGGGACAAAACTGTTCTCGCGGGAGGGGGGGGGGAGGCGCAAGGGGCAAGGAGGAGACGAGGAGGTCACGCGGCGGCGGCGGAGTTCAAAGAGTGGCAGTACTTTCAAGTTATCAAGGCACTTTACACGCGATGAGACATCCGCGCCGCGTATCGTCGATATATGCGAACTTTGCATTGTAGTTGCGTTGTGTTACACCAGCTGTCCTGACATGTGGCAGTTGTATGTAACAGTTGCATGTTGCATGTCCTTGACCTCAAGCCAGGTCAGCGCAGCAAGGTAGCGCAGAGGCAGCGCAGCAAGGTAGTATTGATTGCAGCACATCGATGTTGGAGCGCTGTCATTAAAAGCTACATCAAGCGAGCAGCGCACGAGCTCGCGCTGCAGCGCGATTCGCACGTACGTTACTGCGAGCTCATATGCATTGCATCAGTTATTTATCAGTTGCTAAAGGGACAGATGGCCGCTTCTACAGTGCAGGCATAACTACTTGTCTAGTACACTGTAAACGAAAATAAACCCAGCTGAGAGTTTTTAAGAGGTGATGTACCCTAAAACCTCCCCTCCTCAAATATTTACTCCGATGTATGGGAGCAAAACAGCGCCATTCCCTCGTTTCACTCCGCTGGCTAGCTGCCGGAGTATTAAGGCGACATGACGCGATTTTACTCCGCTTAAAAATTTTGTTCTCCCGTGAAACTCCGACAGGGAGTTTTGAAAAACTCCCCTCCGCCGATACAGGTTAGTCACGTGGCGCTTCCCATGAGGCTGTGCGCCTCGCCAGCGACCGGGCGCGTTCGGCGGAGCGGGCAGTGCTCATGGCTGACGGTTTGTTTACGTCTGTGAAGTGTCGTTCCGTGACAGCGTTTCGTCAATTTGTTTCCCGTATCTCCTTCCAGAAAGTGTTATAGGCATGCCTGAAGCTCACTGTATCTCAGCTTCAAGTACATTAGCTGTGATCACTTTGCTGACAACGATGATTGCAAGAACCACGTTTTCAAGTGCGGAAAAAGGCTTAGGTATACCTCGAAGCTGCTCACTGGCTCGTGATGTCGGCTCACGTTCTGGCTGTGTTTCCGTGCTGCGTCACCCTGTGTTGTGTTCTTCAGTACGTGAAATGCCACTTCTATGTCCTTTTGAGTACATGCTGACAACGTCCGGTGTAATGTTTGTAAGGACCGCGTAGCAATGGCAACAGCAGCCACTGTTCGAGCGACGACATCCGTGCTAGTCGCGCATGAATGGCGTAACCCAAGTTCGTTGCGGTGCTGTGTTGCCAGTGAGAAAGACCGGAGTGCAAGCAACTGTTTTTATTTATCTGTGAACGGATATCCTCGCCCGAAGAAAAACGGTAGGACATAAGTAATATGTGTGCTTAGAATAAAGCTTCTTATTGAGCGATGTGAATCGAATTGTTATCGCGCATATAGGTTTTGGTCACGTCGTTGCTTCCGATATTGCATTAACATTACGCTCTATCCGAGACACTGATTTAGACGCATGCCTGTTGGCTACGAGTTTAGGGGTTCACTCGGCAGATCAGCGATGTAGCTCCTTTTCGGAACCGAGACAGATTGCTCGTACTCAGAGCAAGTAGTGCGGTGTATAAAATGTATGTCTGCGCATTTTTCGGTGTTTCGTCTGCTGCTGCGGGTCATGCTCACACGTAATAATTTCTTGCTACGCTACCACTATATCGAAAAAATGTAATTTTGCTATGCAGCACATGCACTTACATTTTTCTAGCTTACTGTAACTAACGCACTACTTTTTGGCCGCGAACTCCGGCAGTGTGCGAAGTCGCTTCAGCACTCACAGAATGGCATAGTTTTGAAAAATAACGCCATTAACTTTTTTTCTCTCACTATCTTGAATTAACAGTTTTGTGTTGATTAAGGTATTCTGTTAGTTTCAAAGAGGCAGATCTCGTATGAACGAGCATGTGAGTCGTAATTCTGAAAACAGCACAGCTGCTCCCTTGGCGGTTTCGAGGCACACAGTATCGTGGCTATATATACTGGCACCGTTGCATCTTGAGTATCGCGTGTACGTGGGATGTCTTTCAAATTTCTGCATTGGGCGTTTCTGGAATGTTTATGTATGTCATGATATATGTGCGTTCATTGACTTGTTTCATCGAATTTGACGCGGTCTCGTGTGCATATTTCGAAATTTGACCAGCAGCCTCTGCATGTAAACATGTTCGCGCAAACTGACGCGACGCCTCTTTTTATACTCCCGTTGCACCTCGAAAAAACTCAGGCAATTGCAAAGCAAAAAATAAAAAAAGACAGAAAAAAACCTCCCATAATTCCACGCAAAAATTCCGCTCGTACGGAGTAAAAATTCTACTCCGATCATACGGAGCATAATAAACTCCGAACCGGGGGGTCGCTAGAGGACAAGCAGTATACTCCCACCTCGGAGTTATTTCCGTTTACAGTGTAGCATGCAGTCAACAAAGATTGCAGGAGGCCTGACGTTTCGCGGCATGCCCAAAGACCGCTGCCTTCGCGGCACGTACGATCGTGCGTTCGAGCAGTTCCGTACACATGATGTCTGCTTATCGCTGCTGTCAATTCACTTATAGCAAGCATTTCCTCGCGTTTGTGCGCCTGAATCTAGCAGCGTGCCTACCTTACCTGAAGTTCAACTTCGTACGCGACTCGCTTCACTTGCGATTGACACCGCGCTAAAACTTCGCCGCTTATTTCTTCAACGACGTACGCGTATTCGGCGTTGCACAATTTATTGCCTTTACGCAGCGTGCCACCCTTGAAAAAATCTTCGGCGCTCGATATTCGCTGCAAGCCGTGGTACAACAAAACCGAAAATGGCGGGTCCATATTGTAAACGTGCTTTCCGAAGCAGACGACCGATCTTGGTACTACCCAGTTCAGGACAGAGGGCGCTTTTTAGCACCATTTTCGCAGCGCCCCCTGGGCAATGCAAGAGCCCCATGGGCGGTGCACGAGGCGTATAGAAGAATGGTTGGGTATGCGTCGTTTGGTATGATTTTTCGCGAAAAGACGGTCGACGCGGCGCGCGGGACGTGGATTTCTGCTTTCTGCCATTTCTCGTATCTATAACATAATGTACCAACGCTTCAATAGTGCAGAAATGTGAAACGATGATATTGTATCGAGCGGCACGCTGTTGTGATCGGTCGTTGACCCGACGGAGCCAGTCGCTCACGGACAACGCGACAGCGGTAAACGAGCCAGCGCTCTCGTCAGAGCATTTCCAACTGCGCTGTTTCATGGCTACCAATTGGACATCGCCAAACGGGTTTGAGCGATTTGCGCGGCGGCATCCCTTCAAACGACCTCGTGGTGCCTTTCTCTCGTTGCCATCGCTTCGCCAATGGGGATTGTGTATCCTCGATGTGTTTCCATCTTTTCCTGTTCGCGCACAATGACGTGTGTGTGCGATGGGCCAATCTCACCTCGGAGGAAAAGGGCTGCAGCCCTCCGGATAGGTCGAAGATGACGTCACCCATCTCCTGATACGAGATTGGGTGGAGGTGACGTGACCGGGACGACGGAAGAGTTCAAAGCCGAGACGGGCGCTTTGCGGTCAGAACTGGCAGGTTGAACTTGGACCTTCTTTTCTGCATCATTTGTATGGCGCTCTTGCACGAAATGGAACTATAAAACTGTGTTCTCTAGAGCGCCCCTGGATTTCAGGCCAGGGTCCTCGATCTTTACTCCACCAGGTGCATGAAGTTCCCACATCATCGCAACACCCAGTCGCAACAATGCCAAACCTGAATGTTAAGCGTGAACAGGGTGTAGTTAAGCGAAAGTTGCGAAACCCATTTATTCGTGAATTTCGTTTGAACAGAACTTTTGCCCAGACTACCACCTACCTCATAAGTACAGGTATGTAACAGGAAAAGCCCGACAAACATGTCAAATCGTGATACTATACATAAAGAAGAAAATCAAATCCATTCGGTGGTTGCGAGAAAGTTAAATGTAAATTAAAAATGTCGAAGTTTCGACAGTGTTTCTTTCCGTCATGAGGAGTTCCCTAGGCAATGAACGATCCTCGAGGAGGAAGGGAGCACTGAAGTGTAGGTAGAGTCTTGCACTACTGCTTCGTTCACACCGTCAGAAATGACAGACCTCAGATAGATAGATAGATAGATAGATAGATAGATAGATAGATAGATAGATAGATAGATAGATAGATAGATAGATAGATAGATAGATAGATAGATAGATAGATAGATAGACAGACAGACAGACAGACAGACAGACAGACAGACAGACAGATGATGATAATGATGATGATGATGATGGTGATAGATAGATAGATAGATAGATAGATAGATAGATAGATAGATAGATAGATAGATAGATAGATAGATAGATAGATAGATAGATAGATAGATAGATAGATAGATAGATAGATAGATAGATAGATAGATAGATAGATAGATGATCTCGTTACCTGCGCTAAGGAGATAGGGGGAGATATTATCGGAGAAATTCGTGGCGAAGATTGATATACTGACGGAGACAGAGATACTCTGTTCCAGCGCACGTTACTTTTTCGGAACAAACGGCAAGAGATGCAGTTGAGATTCTGCAGCTCTATCTTGAACCCGAGGAATGCATAGAATAATTGATAATCATTTCGCGCATGACCACAACCGTGTGAAAGAGACGGTAAAATATCAGAAGCCGTGCACATGTAAAGTATCTCTCTTATTTTTTTTCACTGCATTAATATCAAAACACTCAGACGCTTTTTGAATAAAACGATTCTTGAAAAATTTTGTGCCCTTCGCCTAGGTGGAACTTCAGATAAAAGAAAGATGTTTGGGTTCCTTCGAGTTCGCTTTAAGCGGAGTCTGCTGCAGTGTATCTATAAACCAACGCCTGCAAGTTTCCTGGCTTATATTTTGATTTTATCTATGATTTATTTTTATATTATTTTCATGCATATTATTTAGTTTCTTGTTTCACTTCTCCCGATACGCACGCATATTCAACGCTTATATACCGAACATTTCTTTAATGCAGTGTGCGTTTATTCCAGTGTTTTTGACATAGACGTCTCCCTGTAATAACCCTAAGCGCTGTCACAAACAGCAGCGTTTGTGACAGCGCATTTGAATTTGCATTTGCATTTGCATTTGCATTTGCCTTTGCATTTCCCGAACAGCGCTCAACAATCGCCTTCGGGATCGTCAGCGTGGCATTATGCGGGCACAGTCTCGGAGGCCAAGATCGAGCGTTATCGATTCGACCTCAGCGAAGTATATAGAGGGAGCCAATTACCATTGCGGCTGGGCGAGGTATGTATTAGCTCCCTTATGGATCAATACGCCTTTGCTATCTCGTAATTTGAGTAGACCGGTGAGAGATAGGAATTTGAATGGGGAAAAGAAAGAGGCCGGTCTGAGTGAAGTGGCCTAGCCACGTGCGCCTAGCCTGCTAATGAGTGATGTGGAATGGGAAAAAACTGACAGGGCGTATGGAAGGCGAAGTAGTGCGGTATAGTTAACGGTATAATGAGATAACTACACGGTCTGCTGTTCCGCGCAACCTCTACGCTCATGCTTCACGGCACATCGGCACTGGCGTAAGCAGAAGAACCTCTACATGCATGAACGACGCCATAATTCCCGTACAGCGGATGGCGACAGGGAGAGAGGCACGACATAATTATCGAGCTGTTTAGTATATGCGGTGGATCCCTATTTCAGGTAGCCATGTGCTGCCTTGACTCGACTGGCTCTCTCGACAGGCAGGAGTTGATCTTGAGGGTATACACGACAGTAAACTTCAGGGAGGGCGTAGTGTTTCGAGCACTCCTTTCGCGATGGTGATGAGCAAACAGGCGACAAGAGCGTCGCTTTATTTCGTTGCAGCAGTAGAGGTCAGCTGCATGGTATACCAACAAAACGTGCGAGCGTGGTCATAATTAGTTCGTGCACTAGCATGTTTTCACCACTCTAGACCCTCAACCCACTTACCACTTACCGCTTACCGCTTCGTGCCAGCATTCCTTGCCGTAGCATCCTTGCGTACGTGACGAGTACGTTAAACTGTGAGGTTTAACGATCAAAAGATAGGCACTCCGCTATGAGGGACGCCGAGTTAATTAGGAGAGCTCCGGGTTAATTTTTACCACCTGGGGTTCTTTAATGTGCACCTAAACCGCGGCGCACGAGCGTTTTCGCATACCGCCCCCCTCGGAATGCGGTCACATGGCGAACGGGAAATTAAACCTTTAATTTTCTGCTCATGCAGCACAACGCCATATTCGCTCAGCTACCACGCGGCGGGTTGTGATATCATTAGCTGCCAAGTTTGCCTCGCATACTACAATGTATAGCACAGGGCACCTTCAACGCAGACACCTGAAATCCCCGAGTATTTAGATCTAAGTGTTCTTTGACTCTCTTCCCCCAACTTTATGCGGGCAGATGTCTGGCCGAGTAAATTGGACTGATCCCGGAGTCAGTGTAATCAAAGGTAGCCACTTGGTGAATATATCCTGATACCGGGGAAGGATTGACGTCTTCGCGAGGGTTTTGCAGTGCAAGCTGTTATGGGCTCATTCCAATAGCCGTTTCGGTTGGCGATGGCGCCCGACGCATCCACCTTTGTCCGTAGCAGCTATCGCCGGGAATGAGAAAAAAAAACAGTTCCCGCCAAGATCGAACACGGGCCTGCTGCGTGAGAGTCGGCTACTCTACCACAGTGAGCCACGCCAGCACTTTCTTCCTTTTTTTTCTTTCTTTCGTTCTTTAGTACATGGAAAACAAAACTAAATATATATTACGGAGCGGACAAAGCTACACACTTAGGACTCAGGCAAACACACACATGCGTCCAACAGGTGCACCCAGTCTGGCGGAGGTTCCGGCGCAGCGTACACACTTGTCACATAAGCTGCACTTTTACGAAAGAAGGATCTCGTAGACCGCGGGATTTCGGCATGACGACCACACAGTCTAGATCTCCATAGGCTGTATAAACCAAGTGCTATGAAAACGTCATAGGGAAGCCGGCCCGTAACCTTAAACGGTAGGAACCTAAATGAGTATGAAGGGCTGTCAATGTCTTTTCCGAGAATGTTGGAGAATGTACCCCAAAAAACACAGCATCCCGACAATCTATGAAACAGTGATCTATGGTCTCGGCACGTGGACAGAGTCGACAATTCGTTGACTACGGCACGAAATACCCCTTCGAATTTGACCAAGTTTTGACAGATTGTTAAACACCAGCAGTTGCTAGCATGCATCGGGAAAATGCCATAGACGCGTCCCAGCGTGCGAGGAGAGACGCGACGTGACATGAGCGCCGACTCCGCGACTAGCGTCGAACACGTGCACATTTTTATGCGAAGCATACTAGCCCCACAACCACGCTCTTTCTTGCTGCGCCGCGCGCGGCCGCGTAGCTACCATATGACGTCATAACATCTGCAAAAGCGGAGGCTCAGTTCGTGCGCTCGCCTGCGGTCGCACAGATGGTACTGCGGCCTAACTCCCGCTCCTCCCGCTAGGGCACTGACGTCACAACAGCTGCAAGCCGGGTTCAACTCTTGCGCTCGCCTGCGGTCGCACAGCCGGTGCTGCGGCCTAACTCCCGTTCCTCCCGCTCCAGGCTAAACCAGGCTAAACCAGGCTGAACACTGGTTCAATAACTAAAATAAAGGCTAGTATGCTTCGCACCCTGGGCTTAACCTTAGCTAAGCAACAGCCATTTTTTTTTTGCATAATATTGCCAGGTAGAACGCCATGTAGCAGATGCACAGGTTAGAGGAAGTTGCACAGTTAGAGAAGGTTTGAGAAAAAAGAGAAGTTTAAGGAGATGTATACAAGAATGCTAGAAAAAACATATTCTGTACCTGATTAAATCAAGCTGGCTAGGGGACTATGTTAATAATAATAATAATAATAATAATAATAATAATAATAATAATAATAATAATAATAATAATAATAATACTTAGTACCGTATCGTTCCATTTCACACGTTATGTGACATGCGTGTCGCTTAGCGTCGATACCTACAAACTTAACATTGCAGTTCCGTTACATTCCATCGGTGTCCCGACATGTAGCAGTTGCATATAGCGGTTGCATGCTGTATGTAGCTGGACCTGGTTAACTCAAGCAGGCTGTCACCACCCCGTATCGAAAGGGATGCCAATACACCATCCTTATCATCATCATCATCAACAACGGCAATGTACAGTGCCACGGGTCAAGGGGTGTGACATGTGCGCCACGTAGTCTGGATACCTGTGTTTACTCTTCGGTACACGTTATGGCGCCTCCTCACAAGGTATACGAACCGCTGCTTAAGAAGCGAATCGTAGAGCTACGTGCGCGGCTGCAACCAGGCAGAATCGGGCTCAGCAGACCGCTGTGGAGAGAGCAGGACAAGCCGCAGAACAAGCCGTAGCTCGCCGTCGACGCCGGGCGGACAGTTAATACCGTTCTCGTGAAAATGACGAGAAGACCTTTCGCCGCGAAGACCTTTCGCCGCGAAGACCTTTCACCGCGAAGACCTTTCGCCGCGAAGACCCTGTAGTGCGTGGTGTGGAAAATGGAGCTACTATAGAGCCGATCCACCAGCTTACGCTGTGAATCTGCTGCGTGTGCCGCGCAGACCTGTGGCTCTTTTTTTTTTTAAATGTGCTTTGTAATGTGGGCTGATCTTGGAGACATGCGGTGCAACGTCACGGCACCAACATACCCTAATCAGATTTTAACCCAATACAGCTAACCAGTAAGTGTCCATAGAGCAGCGTATCTCAGCACGTCTACCGGGAAGTCTACTAACACGCATCCTCCCGGTAGTTTCCGCCCAATTTTTCGTGATTTCAGCGCAATATGGCGATGTCTGTGGGCGGTGATCGTAAGGTTGTTAATGTAGGTCACGAGATCGCACAGGCGTGCCTTGTGCGATCTCAACGGCCACGATGTAAGGCTGGCAACCCAAATTTTAGGCTTGGCGTCCACGACCCCTAGTCTCCCATTGTCGCTATGGAGTGCGTGCGCGGCTCAGCGAGCAACTGAAATTTGTGCCCAAAAGTTACGAAATCAAAGCATCACACTGAAGCACAGAAACGGGACACCAAGTGCAAACTATCAGATTTATTTATTTATTTATTTATTTATTTATTTATTTATTCGAGCTTATCTTGTGTCTGCAAAGGCGTCGTTTTTCTTTCGTCGCTTTTTCTTTCCTTATTTTTGGGCCCCAAATTTCTGTATGTTTAACCAATAGCCCGCTGTGGAGTTCTTCTCACGAGTTAATTTTGCTCTCAACAAGATTAGAGCCTCGTAATTCTGCAGATTGCGAGTTACGCCTTCGCCCTGAAACTTCGGATTATCTTATCTACAGTGTGTTCGTCGTCGTTACCAGCGCGATTGACAGGCGTTGTCTACATCCCTTGGCCAACACGAACGCCAGGCGTTGTAGAAGGAATGTTTATTAGACCCTCATCAAAACTTACTTTACAATTGTCAGGTCTTCCTCCCCTTCTTTATGACTTCTAAATAACACGGGCGTAATCCTCTTATTGGCAAGCGATTAACTGTTTCATTTGTTTCTTTTTGGTTTGTTCACCTTAAACCAACACGGAAATGAGTTTTAAGACATATGAAAGCTAAATAAGGAAAATACAGAACTTGAGCAACATTACAAATTTACCAGCTGCGCGAGGATAAAGTTGGAAAATCCGCGCGTCCGGCGAGAGTGGCAACGGGGCCAACGATATATGGTGAGCTGCCTCGTCTTTATTCGACCAATTTTTTTGCGAAGGTTTCGCGCTTAGCGCTGCTTCATTCTCGCTAAAATTTGTGAACAAGACTGCATTTATTTTATTTTCCATCGCTTAGCAAAATACTTGGCATCTTTGCCTGGCACTGTAGTTTGGGTCTTCAGAAGCAGCTCGCTGCTCCCTCCGAGGGCAAAATGCGCTAGAGACGACGGTCTCTCTCTCTCTCTCTCTCTCTCTCTCTCTCTCTCTCTCTCTCGAACGCACCACGAAAGCACAATTACATGGGATCTTGTAGTGAAATGTGAGCAAAAGCAAAGCAGTGTTAAGAGGAAGCGTTAGGTCGGCGGCTCCTATCTAAATACATGTAAAAGGAGAATTCGTTTTTCTCAGCAATTACTGCACCAAATTTTGCAAGGTTTGTTGCAGTTAAAAGAAAAGGTAAATATAGTGACTGCTAGGTTTCAAATTTTTCATTTAGGTCGTAAATTTTTTCTTAAAAATTTGCAAAAATCAAAAATTTTCGGAAAACGATACAACCAAGTTTACAACGGCGTAACTCATCAATGAAAAATAATATCACAATTCTATGAATTGCATATGATAGTACATCTAAAGCGGACGAAATTTATATGTTTCAAATGAATCTAGAAAAAAATTAGTAATATGGAAATAAAGCTTTTGCAGAACCATTGCACACAACGTAAAAATCACCTAAGATATAATATGACATATCAAATTTGTCCGCTTTCGATGGTCATGGATGCCGTTTACAGAACCGCGATATCTGTTCTTGATTGAGAGCTATCAATTTGTAAACTTTGTGCTTCTATTTTATTCGAGCTTTCAAATTTTCGAAAATCTTTTTAATAAAATTCAGGCCCTAAATCGAAATTCTGTTTCTAACTGTCCCTATAATTTAACGTTCTCTCTCGAATGTAACAAATTTCATTAAAATCGGTCTAGGACTTATCTCAGAAAAAAACGTTTTTGCGTTTTACATATATTTGAAGAGGCCGCGTCGGAGTTGGGCCCGAGCTAAAGCTTCCTCTTAAGCGCGAGATGTTCTTTTGAAATTTTTAGGATAAAAATGCAAGCCACTGTCGCTTGAGCTGGTACATCAGCAAAGGCCCGTAAAAAGCCCTATTTCGGATACAGGCAGTTAGTAATCCGGCCGAAACAACGACGGCGAACGTTAGCATTCGGAAACGTATCTTTGACGACCAGTTTCCTTAATTCGCCAACCAAGATGTCGACAGCTGTGATCCTTTTCCGAAAAGCCGTTCACCCCTGCTCAAATAATAATAAGGAAAAACAAACAAACAAACAAACATACGAAAGAACTTGCTCATTGAGACAGTCTCTCTTCAGAGTAGGTGTTCGAGCTCTTATTCGAATCGGCATTCTGTTACCTTGGTTTTCTAGGTCTGGTGGTGGAAACTGGAACTTGGTGCTTGAATGAAAGCGTAACAGAGAGGGAAACTATAAAAGCCGTTTACACGCGTGCGGCAAAAAGAAACAAAAGACTACAGCTTAAACTGACACTAAAGATAAATATTTAGTTTAGAGTGATAAATTATTCTTACAATACTCTATCTTTGTTAATCTTAAGGTAAGAGGTTGCTATTAGAAGATAAAATGAAGGCCAATGTTTCGTTTCTTGAATTTCGCGCAGAAACACCCGCGCCAGTTCATCCGTATGACGTCACGAACTTTAAAGGATTTGCTGGCGTTTGAGTCGTTGTGGCTCAGTGAAGGTTCTCGATACTTGCCAAGTTCAACATATATGAACTAGCCCCGAATACACGCCGTAATAATCCATGACGTCCCAGCTAGCGTCAAAGCTGAAAGTTGAAGTCGGCGTCACCCTCCGTCTTTCAGTCTTGCGTCTTTTCTGGCTTGTCGCGCCTCCTCTCATTGTAAGAGTTTCTTTCTTTTTTTTGGGGGGGGGGGAACTATTTCCCTCTTTAGCGAGGGAAAAACTTCAACGCATAACCCGAGTGCAGCCTCCGTCACAGTTAACCCGACTATTTGTTGCTCCTGTGGAGAGTGCTGGTGATTTCTGGTTGGGGAGCCTTGGAACTGCTAGTTCAACGTGTCCTATTCCTTCATAGGCTCTCTGTTTGCTCCTTACAGTTTGCGCTGGTTGGATCTAAGCTGCTTGGTGTGCGCCTCGATTGTTCGAGTTAAGTGTAACAGCGGCTGTATACGCAAATCCTTCGCCATTTACTCGAAAGCCCGGAAGACGCCGTCTCCTCGGCCTGCAAAAAGCACGCAAATACTTTTGCCACTGATCTACTTATCTGTGGGCAACAAAACTATTGCAGTTTAAGGCACGAATTGCCAAACAGCGGAGAGACAATGTCGTGTTACATGTTGCATGAACAGTATAGCCCCAACGCAGAGAACGTAAGAGGGGTTGCTATGGCTCGATTCGCCTATACGGCGATGCTGAAGTCATTATTTGAACGGGCTCTTTTGAAACAGCATTACGTGCCTGAAGAACGCGCGGCTCTTACGACTTTTCTTCTTGTTCGTTTAGCAGTTCTTGCGAGGGGGAGAACCGAGCCGAAAGAGAAACTGCCGCTGTTACGCCCGACCCCTGTTCACGGCTAACTTTCTCTCTCTACACGCCCCGCCCATCGGCTCCAGCATTTGCGTACTCAATTCCCCAGCGGGCGGTGCTGGCCTAGCAGTTACGGCACCGTGCAGCATGCATTACGTATTCGTCGCAGCCAGCTGATGCAACCGACCAGGAAGGACGGTCTCCATGCTTCCGGTTGCCATGCGCCTTCTCGTCCATACGACCCGCTTACGCGGCGTCGAGCGGCGCACGGCAACCAGCGCGACATAGAGCGGCGGTACAGACCTGCACATTTCTGCCTAGAGCGATTGAGCGGCGTGCAGCGAAGAAATCGGCATTTTTGCGTTGCTGCTCTGTTTGAGAGACTAGACAGTCTATGACTTGTTCGCAAACATTTTTACCGTTTAGGGAGCAACATTTGGCGTCTCGTCCAATTGCTGCTATGCGTTTGAAACATTTTTGTGCGTAAGTGCACTCGCTGAAAAAAAAAAAAAACTTGTAAGACTTACTGCACTTTAACGATTATGTCGCTATACCGACGCTTTATACTGGTAATTAAGATGGTTGGGCAATAAGAAAAAAAAAATTACTGGGCGTTTGGGATTATGTCGCTACCGACGCTTTGCAACAGAAGTTAAACGGACTGTAGTATTTCACTGCAATAATCGCTCTGTCCTCTTTATATTTAAATACAGCACCTGAAAAGGGCGTCACCGACGTGGCTGTCCAGAGAGTTCACATTAACTCCTCCAATGGGCCACTATTCCGCGATGGGTAATACCTTTACGCTTGTCCGGTTTACCGGAGACGGGATGGTATATAGTGGCAACTCTGTTATAGTAACATCTTGAAACACTTTGTCCAACCCCAAAACATTAAATTTTTTGTTTTGTTTTACACGATCGAGTTCGCAGAGGAAAAAAGAATGGACTGCACGTTGACGGCTGTACAGCAATTATAAATCTTGCCCGTACGGCAGCCTTGTTCCCAAAACACAAACTGAAAATACACACACACACACACACACACACACACACACACACACACACACACACACACACACACATTATATATATATATATATATATATATATATATATATATATATATATATATATATACGCGGCTAGATATAGTAAACATAAATACCCAAGTTAGTGGACGGTCGTAGCCCAATTGGTAGTGCAACGCGCGCGTAATGCGGAGGTTATGGGTTCGGCTCCCACCGGCGGCACGTCATCTTTTCGTCCAATTTAATTCCCCCCCCCCTCTTCATTATTTTCTACATTTCAATTTCAACAACAGCTAATTTCCCCGATGCTTTCCTTGGCTTCATTGTCTGTAGGCTTTATATGGTCATGATTAAGAAAATCGAGCCCCTGGGTTGCCGTTCTGTCAAGACCGATTCTCTCGGTTGCTGTGGAGACCGATCCCACCTCTACACGTCAAATCGTCTTCTGATTGGTGCCACTCTTGATTTCGCCGCAACATAATCCCTGCCTCTCTCGGTGCTAACTATAAGGGAGATGAACTCGCGGCAAAGTAAAGCTTCAGCCTTGACACATGCACAACATCCGTGGGGACACGTGAGTCCAGCGGAGTGATCTCGTAGTTGATATCTCCAAGATGACGCTACACCGTGTAGGGCGCTGTGTAGAGCGGCAGCAGCTTTCTAGACACGCCGACATGAAGTCCGTAGGAGGACAACGGATTCAGGAGGAAAGCGAACGTCCCGATGTCGGCTGTCGTACCGAATCTTCTGCGTGGCCTGAGACTCAGTGAGCCGGGAGCCGGCAATTTGGCGTGCCGTGGCGAACACTCCCATTGAATACGCTCAAGATGTTTTCACGTCTTGAGCGTATTCAGTGGGAGCGTTCAACGAGGAAGGAAGCAGTGTGTCAAAGGGGAAAAGAAAGGTGGCGACCGAACATAAGAAGGTAAAAGGGCGAAAAGCTAGCGGTCTCGTGACGGGATGAATTAGAGGCGAAGGTCATGAAGAGTAACGTGCTGTCCCAATCACTGTGGTCTTCGGAAAGGTACATAGACAGCATTTCTGTCAACGTGCGATTGAGCCGCTCCGTCAGTCCGTTTTTCTGCGGGTGGTAGGCGGTGGAAAGCTTGTGCTCGGCAGAACAGGAGCGCAGTAGGTCATCAACTACTCAGGACAAGAAGGTGCGGTCGCGATCAGTGAGGAGCTGCCGGGGTGTGATGTCATGTAAAAGGAAGTCTGCCACCTCATTTGCACAACTTGTGCACAAAGCTCGCGTGTTCTCGTACCGAGTCGCGTAATCAGTCGCGACAACGACTCACTTATTCCCAGATTTCGACGTAGGAAAAGGGCCGAGAAAGTCAACACCAACGCGAAATAATGGTTCTGAGGGCGCATCGATGGAGTGAAGGCGTCCAGCGGGCAGCAAAGCATGTTTTTTTGCGGCGCTGACACAGCGCACTGGCTGCAACGTAGCGGTGCATAGAGCGGTACAGGCCTGGCCAATAGAAGCGGCGCCTTAGGCGGTTGTAAGCACGCGAAACACCGAGGTGCCTGCAGTAGGGACGTCATGCAACTGCTTAAGAAGTCATGTCCGGAGATGGGCTGGTACAACGAGTAAAGATTCTGGTCCTTCAGAGCGTAAACTGCGACGGTAGAGAACGTCGTCGCGGAGCACCAATATGCGCAGTGTGGGCTCCGAACGTCCAGAATTGAGATGATCGATGAGAACACGTAAGCATTCATCACGCCGTTGTTCAGTGCGGATGTCGTGCAGATAAGAAATGGCCAGAACGCAAAAGTCGGTGGCATGCGCATCATATTCACGGCGGTCGACAGGATGACGGGAGAGGCAGTTGACGTCCTTGTGCAAACGGTCTGAATTGCATAAAACAGCAAATGAACATTCTTGGAGCCGTAGCGCCAATCTACCGAATCGTCCACTTGGGTCTTTAAGTGAGAAAGCCAGCACAAGGCGTGGTGATTGGTAACCACGGAAAATGCGCGGCCGTACAATTACAGGCGGGAGTTGGCAATTGCCCAAACTAACGCCCGGCACTCGCGTCCGGTAATTGAAAAATTCCTCTCGGCAGGTGACAGGAGGCGGCTGCATGCAATTACGCGTTTTGCGTTACGCTGCCATTGGACAAGTACAGCCCCAATTCCATGGCCACTGGCATCCGTGTGAAGTTCAGTGGCGGCAGATGGATCATAATGAGCAAGTGAATGCTCCCGGCTCCGCCACTGCCACTGTGTGTGTGCGTGCGTGTGTGTGCGTGTGTTCGTGCGTGTGCATGTGTGCGTGCGTGTGTGCGCGTGTGTGTGTATGCGTGCGTGCGTTTGCGAAGTTCTTGATAAAACGACGGAAATACGAGCGTAGCCCAACAAAGCTTCTTACGTCTGCAGCGGAAGACGGAACAGGAAAGTTCTGGACAACGCGAATCTTGTCAGGGTCGGGTTGAAACGCCAGCGGCACTGACGAGATGTCCAAGAACGCCAATTTAACAACGTCCAAAGTGGCACTTGAGTGGTTAAATTTCAGGCAGGCGCACTGAAAAACATCAATAATAGCCGATAGACGCACTAGATAACTCGTGAAAGTTGGTGAAAAGACTATGGCATCGTCTAGATAACACAGATATGTGGACCATTTGTAACCGCGAAGTAAGGAGTCTATCATTCTTTCGAAGGTTGCCGGGGCATTACAAAGGCCGGACGACATAACCTGGAATTGGCAGAGGCCGTCAGGTGTTACGAAGCCAGTTTTCACACGATCCATGTCCTCTACCAAGATATGCCAATAACCTGATCGGAGGTGTATCGATGAAAAGTACTTGGCTCCATGCAAGCAGTCCAAGGCGTCATCGATACGTGGCAAAAGGTAGACATCCTTGCGTGTGATCTTGTTGACGTGTCTAAAACACACGAAAGCGCCAACTGCCGTCTTTCTTCTTGACAAGTACAACAGGGGACTCCCACGGACAGCAAGGTGGCGCGATAACGCCTTTAGTCAACATCTTATCAACTTCCCGTTGTATACTTGTCCTGTACTTATCAACTTCCCGTTACTTGTCGTTCAGCATGTGAAACACGGTACGGCCAGCGGCATATTGGATTGCCGTCTCCAGTGCAAATACGATTAGTGACAATCGATGTCTGGGCTAAAGGGCGGGCCGTCAAGGTGAAATATGTCGTGGTAAGTTTCCAAGAGACGGCGGAGGTCTGCAGCTTGTGCCGGAAGAAGATCAGGTGCAATCATCTTGCTAAGTTCGTCTTTGAGAGTCGGTGAATTGCAGGTTCCTGTAGAGGGCGACGGAATTTCGGAGTCAAGAGCCGATATCTCGCAATCGTTCACAGGCGAGATGTCGCCCAAAGATATGCCTCCGGGAAGAATTTGAGTCGAGCAGTTAAAATTATGGAGAGGGAGCGGAATCCGATTGCCTGTAACCGTGAGCACGGTATGGGGAACGGCCAAATTTCTTTCAAGCAGTATGTCAGCGGTAGAACATAGTACGTAGACGCCGTCAGAGCAGATGGGAACGACAGCAGAGTGACGTATTTAGTGGCTTGAGGTGACAGGCGGATGTCTTTGGGAGAGCATAACCGTGGTTGCGTGACTGGTGGACTTTAGCAGCCGTGGGGCAGTCCAAGCTGAATGGCATTAGACGCGCAATCAAACAGGGCTGGATGTGACGATAAAACGTCTGAGCCAAGTATAACATAGTAAGAGCATTGTTCCCAATCGCAAACAAAACGATCGTTACGCGCCCCGCGATGCTAATGCGAGCAATGCATATACCAAGCACGATAGGCATTCCTCCGTTGGCGACGTGGTGGGTGCGTGATGCAGCGGGTCTGAGAACTATATTCAGGCGTCGGCGCAATTGGGCACTCTCACGCATACATGCGCGCCAGTGTCAATGAGTCCTGGAACATTAACGTCATTGGCTAAAATGTCCATCAAGTTCTGTTTGGTTGGCAAAGTGATCAGATAGTGTTGCGGTCGAGTCGTCAATGCAGCCTCACCTCCGGCAGCTGTAACGCTTAGTTTTCCAAAGACAGGCGTCGGGGCTGCATTGGGGACGGTGAGCGACGAGCCTGCGCCGATGGGGACGATGGTAGACGAGCTGGTGGCGAACGAGACTGGTGACGACGGAATGGTGACGACGGAATGGAACGACGAGACTGGTGACGACAGGAGCCATGGTTTCAAGTTGTCGTCGCACTATCGATGTCAGGTCATCTGATAATGATGGTCACTGCACTCCTATCCTGTCGTCACAAGAGGGTGTCGCAGCTGTGTTCGGCAGACGCGAGGAAGGCGTTGGAATGTGGCAGCTCCTGGCCTGCTCAAAGCGTTGACACTCTTTTGTGATGTCCTGTACTGCTTCACGATTTTTGCGCATGAGCAAGTTGAAAACATTGTCAGCGATCCCCTTCAGTATACATGCCCAACTTTGTCCGACTCAGCCATATCACTGTTGGCCTTACGGCACAGAGCCAGCATGTCCAGGGTGTAATAGACGTATGATTCAGAGGACGTCTGGGCGCAGGTCATTAGTTCTTTCTTAGCGGTGCCCTTCCGACCGGCGGGATGACTGAACATGTCCTTCAGCTTCTGCTTGCATGCGTCCTAGTCGTTAAGCTCTTCCACGTAGTTGTCATACCACACCTACGCCGTGCCTTGTAGGTGGAAGACCAAGTTAGACAACATAATCGTCGGAGCCCGTTTGTTGTGGGCACTTCTTAGACGCCCATACGTGGCGATCCAGTCTTCCACGTCGAGCTGGTCGGTGCCGCAGAACGTTCCAGGATCCCGTGGCTGCAGCCAGCACAACCGTCGGGGTTGCAGGCGTTGATGTGCGCCATGCCATATCGGGTCCTGTTTCGTTCGTCATGTTGTCCAGTCCGAGGTGACGACCACTGCGGATCTCCGTTGTTGTTTCTCGTGGGTACCTCGCAACTCTCACCCATTTGTTTCGTTTCAGAAATCATAAACGAGAGGGCTGTCGATACCGATTCGACCTCTACACGTCAAATCTGCGTCTAACTGGCGCCACTATTGGTTGCGCCATATCAATAAGCATACATATATATATATATATATATATATATATATATATATATATATATATATATATATATATATATATATATATATATATATATATATATATATGGTGTCTCAACTATCATGCACCAAGATTTAAAGATATGCAAGTGCCACATAGCTGGGCAGAAGTAAGCTAATAGTGTTTGCCGTCGCTTGGAGGTAACCAGGTTTGTTGCATTCCGCCTAATTACATAATTAACCGTAATTGATTATTCAACCTCCCAAATATTATAATTAGATGAAAAGTGTCAATGAGAAAATTGTAGTACAACATGAGAAACTCCCGATACAGCTTTCTGTTGTTCAATACGTGCTATATAAAAGCTGTTCCGAGCGTGAAACAAGTCGGCGAATGCATGCAACGCGCCTCGAGCAGCCAGTCGCGCGCAGTTTCGCGTGTATTCGTGCGCTTTTTTCACGCTCGGGAAAAACACTTTTGTGTAGCACGTATTGAGCAACAGAAAGCTGTATCGGGAGTCTTCATGCTGCTCCACAATTTTCTCATTGACACTTTTCATCTAAATATAATAATCAAGAAGTTGAATAATCAATGAATAATCATTTATCCAATTAGGCGGAATGCAAAAATAATCTGAATATGTTCGATCGACGACAAACAAGATTACCTTCTATCATTCATCGTTGCACTTTGCATTGAAACACTCACATCCAACAGTGAAAGGTGTTCACATGCAGCAACAACTGCGCTTCATTATTTCAGTAAGAAAGCGCTCCGATTATTCTACCTCTCTGCACAACACACAAGCGTGTGTACGAATGAACATCAGACACGGGTCTAGTATATAGGGTGTCTCACTTAATTTTAGGCAAGGTTGCTGGCTATACAAACCGGAAGCATACGACCAAATGCATGTTTTGGGCTATTGCATGTAGCAAGTAATACTTCATTTTTTTTGTATCCTGCTCAATTTCACAAGTGAATATCTGTGAAATATCTATGAACTACACAATTGTTACCTTTATGGCGAAACGTCTAATCAGAAAGCTGTAGAGCGCTCTAGGAAATATTTAATTACGCCGTTTCTAATTTCCCACTTGTTCCGTAATCCCTTCTTTCTTCATGCCAAAGAAATCCTGCGAAATATGAAAAAAAAAAAAGGAAACCACGTGATACGCTTGGGCGTCTCGCACAGATCTGCCGCGTCTGAAGGAACAGCGCACTTAGCCTGGTCTGCCGCCTGTTATGCTATCGCTGTCGTGAAGCGCCGCGAGGGAAGGACATGACTGGCGTAAATCCGATCAACAACAAATCATTGCCCTGTAACTTTTTTAAATGGCAGCATACCAGGCTAAATGCGCTGTTCCTGAATACTCGGCACGTTTGAGAGCACTAAAAACGCGGCTCGCAAGTGGGCGTGTCACGTTTTCTTTTTTTTTTTATAATTCACGTGCTTTATTTAAGACGCAGAAAAAACGATTACATAATAATAACTAGGAAGTAGAGAACTACGGAACTAGACGCTTCCTGGACCACTCTACAATTTTATCATTGAAAGTTCTGCCCTGAACTTCATATTTGCGAAGTCGGTTAATTCATCTTGATTTATTATGGAATTAAACAGAATGCAAAAAATCAATGCGATTTGCTCCATACAATGGCCCACAGTACGCATTTAGACGCGCCCTCCTAGAGTGCTTAGGCATATTTTAAAACTTTGGCTAAGGTAAGCTGAGACACCACGACACCAAACGGCTTCCCCGCATACGCCTGCAATCGTTCGATGCCTCGGCAAATTTTTTTTCTCGCTGTTTGTCTTGTATATAACTCATTCAGCGATAGTTAAACAAGCGGTTCTTTGTAAACATTTGTGTCCGTGTTCGGCCGCCATTGATGTTTTGTTGCTCGTCGTCTTCGGATGGCAGAGTAGGTTGGTGCAGAGCCTCCAAGACAGCGTCCACGCTGACTTCCACCCGCTGCCGCATGCAGTGACATAGTACAGACCGGGTTCCAATACTCAGCGTAGACGGCTGAATAGGCGATTAAGCGGACAGCGACCATCTCAGGTGACGTTTCGTATCTGACGAAGCCGGGAAATACGCAGCTTCGCAGAGACAGCATCACAGTCAAAAAACGATGAGGTCTTGTAGCTATGCTGTCCAAACAAGATGGCAGCTCAGCATAATTTACCAGAATTTACCAGAAACATATTCCAAATCTGTTCCATTAGTTGAGCTCGAAGCTGTCTTTTCATCAGTAAAAGTAGACATCCTTCAATGCTGGCCAGAATTGGAACCCATTGGTCTGTTTCGTGTGAGCCCTATAGGTCTGCGCACATGCCTGATGTCTATGATCACGACAGAGCCTGGCGCTACAGGAAAGTACGGAACCTTATGCATTTATGTTGGGCTATACCCTGACGGAGCCCTGCCCGTGCCACCGATGTATGATAGGCTGTGCAAGTCAGAAGTTTACTCTCTCTCTCTCTCTCTCGTTCGCTACCCCATCCTTCTCACTGCGCGTATATATATATATATATATATATATATATATATATATATATATATATATATATATATATATAACAAGCTGGCCACAGTTTAGTTAACCTTGATGTCTTTCGTTATTTTCCTCCTTCCCTCTTGAGTCCCACTGTTATGAAGACGTTCATGGAATTATAAATCTGGGAAAATACAGAGGGTGCAGAAGCATCACCTGGGAACCCAGCGCCATTCAAAAGGGAGCAACACGTCAAAATTGCGGCGAGAATAGCTCGCTTAGCTATGCTAGATGGGCCTGAATTGCAATAAATGTAAGTTCTGTAAAAGCCGGTTCCTAAAACAAGCCCCTCTTCCTAGAAGTATGTAAATATGAATAGCAAAACATCGGAGCTCATAACGACTATACACACTGCCAGACTTGGTGATAGGCTGCTGAGCACAAGGTCGCGGGATCGAATCCCGGCCACGGCGGCCGCATTTCGATGGGGGCGAAGTGTGAAAACACCCGTGTACTGAGATTTAGGTGCACGTCGAAGAACCCCAGGTGGTCGAAATTTCCAGAGTCCTCCACTACGGTGTGCCTCATAATCAGAAAGTGGTTTTGGTACGTAAAACCCCATAATTAAAAAAAAAACACTGCCACACTATAGCCCAATCAACGCGCCGCTCACGCAACCCGAAATATTCGTACCCCGCTCTTCGCCCGCGCATCTAGCTCAGTGGTGCATGACATGCGCGAAACTAAAAGTCGTAAAATGAACTTGAGCAAGGACGAGCGTTGCGCAAGTATAGGAATGGGGCGGCCACATGCCAGCTGCTGATCCGCGATGACCTCGTGGTGTAGCGATCGAGCGCTGGCGTGGATTCCGCGTGCATTTCTCGGAAAGAGGCAGAAAACCGTGGCGGGTGCTTCAGGCGATCATTAACGCCAGCGTGGCAGCACCGCAGCGTTTTAGTTTATGACTATCTCGTGATATATATAGTTTCTAAATACGAGCTCGTACCATTATCGGTACGTACGCCGTGTTCTTTAATGAGAACAACGCGCTCGCGAAAGCTAGACGCGTGCAGAGTGAGGCTCAACTGTCGAGTGATATAACGTCGAGCTTTGAGCTGTCAGCTGCCGTAGCTGTACATGATCGACGCGTTACTAATGCGAAATTTATTGTTTGCCATTGAAGATATAGAAGTTTATTTATTTATTTATTTATTTATTTACTTACTTTACTTAGTTACTTACTTACTTACTTACTTACTTACTTTCTTACTTACTTTACTTTACTTACTTACTTTACTTACTTTACTTATTTACTTACTTTACTTCACTTACTTACTTACTTTACTTACTTACTTACTTACTTTACTTACTTACTTACTTTACTTACTTACTTTACTTACTTACTTACTTTACTTACTTACTTACTTACTTTACTTACTTTACTTACTTACTTACTTACTTTACTTTACTTACTTACTTACTTACTTACTTACTTACTTACTTACTTACTTACTTTACTTTACTTTACTTACTTACCTTACTTTACTTACTTGCTTTTACTTACTTACTTACTTACTTACTTACTTACTTACTTACTTTTACTTACTTACTTACTTTTACTTACTTTACCTTACTTTACTTTACTTTACTTACTTTATTTATTTATTTATTTATTTATTTATTTATTTATTTATTTATTTATTTATTGGTCTTAACGTATCGAGGGAAAGTAGAGGCTATGAGAGACTATGTTGCGGAGGGCTTGTCAACATTTTTGACTACCTGCAGTTTCTTTAACATGCGCTCAGAACGCGGTACACGAAGGTTGCACACTACGCCCCTATGGGAATGCCACAGGCGCGACGGGGAACCTAACCTGCGACGTTGGGCTCGGTAGAAAGACGCCACAGTCCCTGAGTCACCGCGGCTAGTTGGGAACAAATAAATGCTGCTGCTGCTGCTGCCACTGGGTGACAGCGCAGGGTCTTTGCCAAATTCACTGGCTTTTAACCATTAACTCTCAAACTATTTCTGAAAAAAAAGCACGAAGTTTCCCGCCCCTCTTTTTGTCTTCGAATTAAATATTTGACCATATATGCCTCAGTTAAAACAAACAAACAAACAAACAAACAAACAAACAAACAAACGAACGAACGAACGAACGAACGAACGAACGAACAAACAAACAAACAAAACATTTGATGTTTGTCTTATATTTACTCGAAATGTCAAGTGTTGAAGGGAAGACTTTAAGTGGTTAATAAATGCACTGCAGCAAATATCTATACGATTTCGACAAAGCATCATTAGCAGCGGCACACGTGATGGTTGGCGATTGATGGCGCTAGCGTGGTGGTGTTGTTAGAACTACAATGCATCCTAATTGCCTTGCAGCACTGTCGACGGCATTTGCTCCTCCTGAAACGCTTTTGCAAAATCAAAAGGTTCACCAGTGCCCGAGGATACTGACATCGTCCAGGAGCTCCGCACCTGGTAGCTCGCGGTACGTTGGCTAAAATAATGCCTCACCAAGGGCTCGCTGCCAAGCCTTTCTGGCGTATTGTAAACGTCGAACGCCGTCAGCGTTCCCTAAAATAAAAATAAAAAACAAAACAACGACAACAACAACAACAACAACAACAACAACAAGGAATATGGATTCCACGCTTGTGTGGAAATCAGTATTAAGCGAAGAGTTTGATGTTTGCGCGAATGTTCTGTATGCAAACATAAAAGGACAAATGGTGAGAATATTGACGCAAAATGACGCAAAGGGATCGTAACTTTAAGCACTCTTTCATCAGCCGCCCTCTTCCATTTTCTATCACCGAATGTTTCGTCTTTCTTCACTCATGCTCATTTATCAGAGAGTGTAAATGTGTGTGGAGGGTGGGGTGAGGTGGAAGAGGCAAGGAGATCTTTCTTTTGAAAACGCGCCAGCAATCTCCGTAAATATGCAGTGTTGCTCAACACGCCCTTTTTTAACAAAAATTGAAGCACAAAAGCATCTGAAACGCACATGCAAGAACGCCTCCCCTTATCACTCTATAGTGTACGCGATTTGTTTATGCTTGTCTCTCTTTCTCTTTCTCTCCCCTTCCGCTATTTTTATCCCCCTACACTTCCCCCCGTGCAGGTTAGCGAACAGGAACTATCTGTGGTTAACTTGCCTGTCTTTCTATGCATCCTTTCTCTTCCTCTTGCCTCACGCTTTGGAAAATAATACCTAAAAAGTCGCGTCATACTGGGTATTCATTTCAAGTAGATACCTATTGCAAACTCCCCAGCTACGATTCGTAAATCGCAAATGCGCTGTTAGGTAAATAATGAGAAGTTCGCAATTGATTGTTCGTTAATTAGTTGAACATAGGTTTTGATTTCTAGTGCTAGTATGTTTTTTAAATTTATTTCTTACTGCCAGCCTGTTTTAGAGGCCCTAGGCATGAGTGGGATATACATAAAAGGTTTAACAGCATAATAACATGTGAAACACAAGAAATAAAAAAAAAGGTGGAAACAAGCAAAGCGTCATCTTGTTACATCATCATCATCGTCATCTTGTAATGCCCGCCTCTTCTAGTAATACAGCTCAAAGACAGGAATTGTAATATGTGCCACAGGCGATTATTAAAAATTCCGAAAAACTTAATGATCACCCCGTATTTGTTTGCAGCCTATGCACATAAACCAAGTTGAAGCGATGAAACGATGGTCCAGTGCGCGCTTTACACGCAGCTCCTGTTTTGAGTAGAGGTGCTTTTCTTATGTAGTATATACAATCTACTTAGGCTGGTTAACGTAGTTCCTCCCCAGACATGAAAACAGTAGTTTAAATGCGATAAAAAGAACATGTTGTATAGGGCTTGTATACCTGCAGTTTTAGACAGGCGAGCAGTTACTTGAGTTAGCCGTTTGTCCCAGGACATATCCTTGTGAAATTGAATAAGCCGAGTATTTTGACAGACCTAACTATTTCAATCGCTGATTTACCAAGATATAACTTATCAAGTTACGGGACGGATGACTGTCTTACTGAGTAATGTACTAATTTTCTTTTAAGTGACGTTAATTCGCAACGAGCTAATTTCAGTCCACATGTCAGAACTTTTTAGAACTTCATTCACGTCTAGCGCAAGAAATTAAGTTTCTTTGGTTCGGAATAACAATTTCTTGTCATTAGCACAAATTGCGTAGGTAGGCCAATTTCTCGATAATATTTGTGATGTCGGTAATGTAGAAGCTGAACAACAACGTTCCCAAAATATTACTTTGAGGGACACCTGTAGCTGTGGAATATAATGAAGACATGTCAGTTATGACGCTCTGGATACGGTGGGTCAAACAAGAACACATTAGTGGAAGCCCTGTTCCTCGTACACCGCATACAGCTCTAAAATAATTTTGCTTCTGAGCTAAGTAGCAAGTTCTTCAGAGCGGCCTTTTATAAAACCAAATTGCGTTGCAGTTAATAATTTGAATTCCTGGGCGAAGCTTGCTGTTCTAGAATGTATAGCTTTCTCAAGTCCCTTTGGAAATTGTTGCGGTATAGAGATGGGCCGGTAATTCGATAAATTGTTTCATTTCCTTCTTTAAGTAACACAATAACTTTCGAAACTTGCCTTTCTTTCACAAAATGTCACGTTAAAATCAGTAAGTTGCATACATAAGCAAGCTGTTGGCAGAATCAAATCTAATACATATTTGACTGGCCTTAGTTGCATACTATCGACATCGCATGCTGAGCTGTTGTTTAGGCAATTAAATATTTCCTTCCGGAACTTCATGGCGCTCGTCCTGTCTTCTTCTAATTTTTGTGTGTGTCACTTCGCACTGCAAATCAATACTATGTTACTGTATTAACTCGCCCAACTTTCTATCCGTTTGCTTCATTTTGCGTTACAGGAATAGCGAATATTTGTTTGATATCATATTATCTTATGCCTCATCACAATGCTGGCATAATTGTTTTCTAATGACACAAAAAGTTGTTAAAGGTTCCGGCTAATTTTGAGCCTTCCATTGTTACACTATTTACAGTAAGTTCGGTAACAGTTTCCGTCCGCACAGAACGACTATACATATTTCGCTTATCCTTTTCCACAAGATGTCAGGCTTTTTCTTAATATTGATTGGAAGAAAGTTGAAAAGATAGTCGCCTTTCGTACTACGCTAGAGGGCATTAGTTTTATTTCTGGGTCGTCTGAAAGCTTCCCCGTCGTCACAGTCATATACGACAGGCGGGGCAGAATGTTGCATTATCTGGCGCGTCATCGACTGCTCCTACGCTCCGATGCGCACCGCGTCATACTGGATTCGCGAAACGGAAGGATGCTTGCAACTATGTCATAAAGATGCGTGTCACACCCAGGCCGTAGGCGTGGAGTCCGCGTTTGCGAAAGGACAGGTCGATATGCCCGCTAGTTCTCGTGATATCATCTGCAGACTACGGCAAGGACGGCGCTCTACGCAGGATCCTTTTATCTCCATGTTGAGATTGCATGGACCCTGGGCCTTAGTCGGACACCTTAGATAACTTCTACTGTGTGGGCTTGTGTGTGTGCGCGCGCGCGCGAGTGTGCGTGCGTGCGTGCGTGCGTGCGTGCGTGAGTGAGTGAGTGAGTGAGTGAGTGAGTGAGTGAGTGAGTGAGTGAGTGAGTGAGTGAGTGAGTGAGTGAGTGAGTGAGTGAGTGAGTGAGTGAGCGAGCGAGCGAGCGTGCGTGCGTGCGTGCGTGCGTGCGTGCGTGTGTGCGTGCGTGCGTGCGTGCGTGCGTGTGTGCGTGTGTGTGTGTGTGTGTGTGTGTGTGTGTGTGTGTGTGTGTGTGTGTGTGTGTGTGTGTGTGTGTGTGTGTGTGTGTGTGTGTTTGCGCGCGCGCGCGTGTGCGTGTGCGTGTCCGAATTTGTTCGCTTACACCGATACTTACTTCTGTCTTTGAATTCGTATAGGTCTGTGTCGCAGGTGGTACAAACCTATACAAAACGAAATTCTCCATTTAAATAACATGTGTACTAACCGTCGACGATAATTGTCGATGTAAGTGAAAAGCCGAAAACGCTTAGAAAGCCATTCGCTTCATTAAATGAATGATATACCCGAAGGACTGCATTCATTACCGTGAGGACATTTAGGTAGCGCTTGTTGTTTCATTGCGCAATTCCGTAGGAAGCAGAGCCGTTAACCAGAACATTTGAAGCAGTGCCGCCGCCCTCTCCTGCACACACCGCAGGGGGAGAAGGTGGCGCCCAAAAGAGGAGGGCAATCCTTTCCAAGCGCCCCACCACCGCATCTAAAACGTCAAACGCCCAAAAGCCCTCTTCAGCAGCACGTGTCGAGAGTCCCGGCTATTCGCTTACACCGACAACGATGTTACGAAGACATGTCTTCAACGGAGCGGAGCTGTTCCTTAGCATTGTCACCGATTGCCTGTACTTCACAGCCTTCGTAATAACGCTAGATGTTTAAATAAAATCGTCGAAACGTTTATTTTACCGTATCAATTGACATATCTGGAACTCATATAAGCTTCTAAGAACTACGTTTGTATCGAAGTTCTATGGGCCCCTTAACTGCCACGACAACATCGAAAACATTGATTAGAAATGCGGGCTATTTAAAAAAATGCCTGCATTTATATGGCCTATTCTTTTTCCTAAAAAATATGATACCAGGGATGTGTATAACGCTTCTAACGCCGTTCTTGAGAAAACGAATAAGCAAAAGACCTTGCGTATTATTTATGCGTCAAAATTACAAGCTAGTGCGACATTTGTCATGACTAGTATTAACTCGTCATCGCCGGCTATATGAGGGGTTAATCTGATATATTTACTACTGGCGATCAATGCGCCGCGGAACTCGGTAGAGCATGCGTCCTTTGCATCGGCGGTGAAAAAGCAACGTTACAAAATATTTTCAAAATGAATCCTCATGATCTAACGTATTTCATTTAAGTTGTAGAATGTAGTATTCTGATGTATAATTTTATGATGTATGTGATGTAACATGTATCATGTAAGTTGTAGAATGTAGTATCGTGATGCATTTTCCAGCTGTACATTACTGCTTTATGTTAGATATGATGGCTGTTATGTCAGATTTTGTAGTGTAGTTATGTATAATGGCACGTCGTGATTTCTGATTCTATGTATTAGCTATACATTGCTACTCTATGTAAGCAAGGATGGGTTTCGTTTCATATTTGTACCCCACTCCTGCACCGGCCCAGTCGGCCAACAGTACCTGGACGTAAATAAATAAATAAATAAATAAATAAATAAATAAATAAATAAATAAATAAACTGCACCCGCCATTCATCAACCAGCGACCTTCAACCACAGAACACGAAAACAGACGAAATAGCCAAAGAAAACTATCCGCTTGAAAAATGTCTCGTAGCGCGAGCAGTGGGACGAGGGCGAACGAGTCGGCCTCGGAAGAAGCCATCACGTGCTGTATGCTTCTCTTTGGACGGTGTTAAACCGGAAGGCGATACAGCGTACAGTGCTTACTGAGCGTTGCGGAACACAGTGGGCTCACACTCGTTTCCACATCGCTTCCTCGCAACCCTGGCCTAAACACCTCTGCGGCTTCTTTCCGTACGGCCTGCTTGCAGGTGACAAAAAAAAAAAAAAACTGCAGTGCAACCAGTCCCAATGCAGTGGAATCCGTGCCCAATAACACTTTCTTTCTTTCTTTCTTTCTTTCTTTCTTTCTTTCTTTTTTTCATTTTCTTCGTATAGCCCAAGCTTCGTGCGGTCACTTCGGAGGCTTCCCGCTGCTGTGCTCGCCCATAGGCAACTGCAACATTATAGCGCTTCCCTCTACAGCTCGTAGGTTTCCTCTGGCAGGAAGATAAATAAAGATTGCGTAATGCTTATCATCAGTGACGACAGTGAAAATTATCCTGCGATTGAGAGTAAGGCACGGGCATTGGACGCAATCTTTAAACAGTTTGAAGAAGTCGCAAAAATTGCGCTTAGAAGGCTCGCCTGGCCCATCTACATGCAGGTAGACTCGCGTCTACGACAAAATAATAAAGAAAGGAGTACACGTACAAAAAAGGGAAGAAAAAATAATCTCACCCACGCTGTCTTCGCACTGGTTGGAGAAATTCGTGGTTACAAAAAGAATGTACGCCAACTTTCTAGCGCAAGGGCAGACACACCCTGCAGGTTAAGCTGACCTTATTGGATAATTTTCGCACCTCTCAGTTTCTGCGTTGAATGAAAATTGCAATAGGAAAAGGGAGTTTGTCGTCAGGTAAGAAGACTTCTTCTTGACACCTCTGGAACCCGACAAATGCCCAGTGACACAATACCTTTTCAAGTCCGTATTTTACTAGCGCGTGGTCTAGCTGTTACGAACACGGAAACGTCATTGTTCGTTGAAATGTCCCGCACTTAAGAGGACATAGACGCCACGTACGCGGACAAAGACACGGTCTCTTTAAATTTCCTGCAGACTCTTTTTGTTTGCGTAAACGCATAGATGAGCGTGCAACTTTATCTGGCTGTTTGTGTGCGTCTGTTTTGGGTGGCACCATATCTGGCGACCTTTTGTGGCATTTGAAGCATGTCACACATCACGGGCGTTTAATGTTGTCCACCACGGCCGTTCAAAGTCGACCTCCCACGTTGTCAAAGTGCCAATCATTGGGAAACCAGTGTAGTAAGCTCATTAAACCACCAGATTAGATTATGTGGTTTTACGTGCCAAAACCACTTTCTGATTATGAGGCACGCCGTAGTGGAGGACTCCGGAAATTTTGACTGCCTGAGGTTCTTTAACGTGCACCTAAATCTAAGTACACGGGTGTTTTCCCATTTCGCCCCCATCGAAATACGGCCGCCGTGGCCGGGATTTGATCCCGCGACCTCGTGCTCAGCAGTATTAAACCACCAAGCAGCCTATTTGTGAATCGTATTGCGTATAACCAATTGGCTTAGCAATACGCTTCCGAGTCATTAGCAATTTATTGCTCCTAGCACATGCTACGGTAATAAAGTGCTTTGTAAGAACGCTGAAACTTTCTTTCATGTAATTCATGTACTTATCTGTATATTGGCGCATAATGTGGCAATTTGTATTGTTCTGAGTTCCTCCTGTTTGTGTTCGCCGACTTGACGACTGTCTCGTTTCATGACCAGGGGTGTAGGTTTCGTCAGCAAAGACGCTTAGCCTGTTTCCTTCTGCCTGACCTGGTTGGCACGACTCACTGCCTATGTACGTACGTATACAGGTCGGAATAAAGTCAATGTCATTCAAAGTCATTGCATGCGATTAAGTTTTTCGAATAGGATAGTCACTTATCTGTGAATACGAATATTTTTGAAATATTCAAAGTCATCAACTGTGCCCAGTTAATCATGAAATTGGAGCAAAACTACGGTAAATCTTATCCCGGCGGGCATAGCGTGGACATACGACGTCAGAACTTGCGTGGGGGAACAGGCTACGTCGCTGTGGGAGCCAGAATTTACCGACTGTACAGTGATCATTCGCACTCCCTTAAGAGTTATGTGCACGCGAAGAGGCAGCTTGTTTGTTCCTGAAGCTCCACTTGTGATTTTAATAAACAGCGCTTCATAACGTGCGATGTAGCTACAGAAAACAGGAAAAATAAGTACTGCTGAAGCCCGCTAGGTGGAGGGACATTAATAAAACGAAGAAAGTTGGGAGGCGATTCAGGCTCCAGTCGAAGTCGATCGAAGACAGTGTCTTCTAGAGTGAGCTGGGGGGTGAGAATAGAGCGGAGTCACCCCGCACGGCACTTCATCGCGCCACCCCTCGCGTGAGAGGAGTAGGAGGAGCGTCGGAGTGCTTCACTTCTTTCTTTCTTTTTTACTGCGTTATCTGAGGGGTCGGCCAAGATTTTTAGACGTCATGACCCTAGGGTAGTTCCCGTGGATACCCACGGGAACTGCTCACATTTTTAGAGTGTTCTACCTTAGGGATCGGTGCACATTTTCAGGCTGCACAATACTGGGGATCGGGCCACGAAAAAAGGCTAGAAATCCACATACCCGATACGAAAAAGTGGGGATAATTCTCTAAGAAAGAGAGAGAGAAGGGGTGCATAGAAAGGCAAGGAGGTTAATTAGAGGTAGTTCTGGTTTGCTATTCGGCACATGGAGTAGGGGTAGGGGGATGAAATAGAGAGAGAGAGAGAGAGAGAGATAATGCAGAAAAAGGCAGGGAGGTTAACCCGATAAAATAGAAAGGCATTCAACTACATAGTACGCCCGCGAGACATGTCTGAGTATTATATAGGGCTAACTTTACTTTGAGGAGTCAAAAAATAAAAAAGAAACATTGTTTTTAAATTTGTTATCCATCCGTATGGTATGAAGCTACAAAGGAAACCATTTGTTTTATCTTTCCCGTACTGACAGAAACTTGCTAACGTTAGGAATACTATAGGATGTGAACCTTGTTTTCAATTATTAATAAAAACGGTCATAAATTCAGGTGAAATTAACAATGAAAATAGGATAAAAAATGAAGGAACGCAGAAAAAGAAAGCGAAGATTGTGTTGTATTGTCGCATCACGAAAAAAAAAAAACTAGAAAAAGGGGGAAGAAAAAGAGGAAAGGACAAATAAGCGCAGCAAGCATCCCTATGTCTGAAACTTATTGTCGACGTACCAAATGATAGTATGACAGGGGCACTTAAGACTCATCCAATCTGGCAAAGTGCATCTTCGAGTAGCCTTTCTTTTTCTTGAACACGAATTCCAGAGGCAAGATAAACAGAAGCGGCGTGTTGATGGAGTGTTCACTCACGCGGTTTAGAAGGAACTTCCTGTTCTTCTAAAGAGCCTCTGTTTACGTTGCCGTCTTCTTAATTAACAGGAGCTTCAGAAGCGCACAATGGAAATGATCGGCTATTTTAGTAGAACGCAGATACTGAAAGAAGAAAGTTCTGTTTTCGGTGGGTGGCACGCAAGTAACCGTCGCAAAGAATCTCGATTCGCGGAGTTCTGAGAGTGATTTGTTTCACGGCACTTTCACATACACGTTGGTCTGCAGATGCTGCTTTTAAAAATGAAGAAAGAAACTCAAGTGGGAGCGCAATTTCGCTCTTCCGTGTAAAATTGTCAGGGATTCATCACACTGCAAAAATTAGCTGCATCGACCCTGCGCAATTCTGTAAACGGTTATATATATATGAGCTCTGTAGATGGCACACTCCTAGTATTTAATTGGGATCAATTACATGGTTCTTTTGGTTACGAAGGTACCAGCCTAATTTGCATAATTACTTGTCAAACTATTACATCGAGTCATATTCAAATGTATACCTCTTCGGTAAAATGAATTAAACATCTCATCTTCCGTATTTTTAAAGGATTTCAAACGCGTTTCATGAAAAACCCGGCAAATCTTGTGTTGGCCTGGTTGTTATGATTATAATTTTCTCTAATTTATTTCTCATTTCCCACTTGTGGCGAGACACTCATTGGCCACGAAGTGTACGAATCATCATCAGTAGCATATCTTTATGTGCACTGAAGTACGAAGGATTCTCCCAGCGATCTCAAATTACCCCTGTCTTGCGTTAGCTGATTTTAATTCGCGCCTGCAAATTTCCTCATTTCATCACCCCACCTACTTTTCTGCCGTCCTCGACTGCGTGCGTTTCCCTTCCCTAGGGCGCCCATCCTGTAACTCTAATAGTACAGCTGCTATCTGTCATGCGCATTACATGGCCTGCCAAGCTCCCTTTCTTTCTCCTAATGTCAACTAGGATATCTGCTATCCCCGTTTTATTTATTTGTTTATTCGTGATACCCTCAAGGTACATAATTGTACATTGCAGAGTGGAGGGGCGAACGTATGCCGAGGGTAAAAGAAAATAGAGGACTAGGTCAAGGAATTCACAGTGCAGGGAACAAAAGCGATGTGAAAAACTAGTAATGCATTCATAACAACCAAAACAGAGACCTACATAACTTGAAAATACAGAAAGAGTACACTTTAGCAAGCAGACAATGTTCACGAATAAGTATGTAATTATGCCATTTGCAACCATAAATATATTTTATGTTGATTAGTGCATTCCTAAATAGAGTGGGGTCACTGATGCTTACTAATGATGTAGGTAGATTATTCCAGTCGATTGAAGTGCTAGGAAGGAATGATTGTGAGCACGCGACGGTGTTATGGCGGCGTACGTTAACTTTATACACGTGATCACGACGAGTCGAATAATAAGGCACAGATTGGATCCAATGAGGGCGAGGAGATGCGTTGTGGTAGTAAACTTTATGAAAAAGGGAAATGCGTGATTCCTTCCCGCGAAGAGGTAATAACGGGATTTGAAGGGCACTCTTCATTAATGTAACACTAGCAGTGTGATGGTAGTTAGCTAAGATGAAACGAACAGTGCGATTTTTCACTGATTCAATTTCGTTAATTAATGTGGTCTGATCAGGATCCCAAACGGATGAGGCATATTCTAATTGGGGGCGGACGTATGTTGTGTAGAACAGCCGTTTTAATAAAACAGGCGCAAGCGAAAAATTCTTCAAGTATACTAAGGAGCGGATAGCTTTAGGTATTACATATTGTACATGCTGCTTCCAAGAAAGATCGCTAGTTATATGAATGCCAAGATAACGGTAGCATGTAACGGATTGAAGGGGGCAGTCATTGAGGGCGTAGGCAGGGCAAGTTGTCTTAGAACAAGAAATCCGCATAGATTTGCATTTATTAAGTTCCATGCATCAAGTGAGGCACCAATTAGATGTGTTATCTAAATCAGATTGAAGGGTAGCTATATCAGAGGCATTAGATTTTTTTCGGTATATAACACACTCGTCAGCGAATAAACAAATTTGTGACGAAAGGTTATCAGGTAAGTCGGTAATATATAATAAAAATAAAAAAGGACCAGGAACAGACCCTTGTGAAACACCGGATTCAACTGGAGCCGTGTTAGATGTAGAGCCATCAGCTACAACAAATTGGGAACGAGACGAAAGGAACGATTGGACCCAGCTAAGTACTCCCGGGTCAATGTTGAGTGCGCTTAGTTTGTGTAGTAGCGATACATGTTTGACCTTGTCAAAAGCTTTCGGAAAATCCAAAAATATGCAATCAGTCAAAAACCCGCTATCAAGATATACATGGAAGTTATCAGGGAAAGTTACCAGCTGAGCCTCACAAGAAAAGAATTTGCGAAAGCCATGTTGACTGTTAGAGAAAAAATTATTTTCTTCAAGAAAGTTGACAAGGGGCCCTATAACGTAAAACTATTCCAATATGTTTCTATTCCAATCTCCCGACGTCAAATTTGCGTAACCACCGACGCAAGCACCGGGCGGTCACCCGCAGTGTTGTCTGAACTGACCAATCAAACGCTCTCCTCGTTCATAGGAGGTCACTTTTGTTTGCTTGAAAAACGAATAACATTGCCTACACTGAGCGGCTTGTCGTATCTAATTGGCTGACAAGAGGCGAGAAGAACGCTCAAGTGGAGAGGGATTCACTGGGGCAGAGCCAGTGCACTGAAAATCGATAACCGGATGAAGAGGGTGGTGCCGGCGTCTGCGATTGGTCGGCTTTCCCTTACTTAGCTTGCGGTGGCTGGTCGAAAATCACGGCGGCATGCAACGGAAGCTTAAGAATGACGCTAAAACTGACCCTCAGCAAAGAAGAGTTGGCAGAATGAGGTGGTAAACGTGCCGAAAAGGCTCGAAAACGTTACACGGCAGCGCAAGAAGCTTTATTATACGCAAGTGCACCCATGCTCTCCGGCAGGTGCGAGGAGCCAGCGTCTCAGCGGTCGGCGACAGCCATCTTTTATTCCTTTCAGAACGGGGCAGCCTGCGGCTATTCCGAAGAAAATTCAGTTTTGTTCGGCATATTAATGCATCTTTATCGCGTCCACGTCACTTTGACGCAGTGAGTTCGCGCGGTTTTGCGACGTCGCGTGACAGGCAGGTGAAGTGGGTGCAGCCCGAAAAGTTTTTACCAATAGCCGAGTGTTAATGGCGGAAAGGGGTCGAATCAGAAATAACTGTTTTTCTTTTTTCTGTCAAGTCATGCATAACCAGTGTGTACACATCATATCAGATGGGGAGGTATCGCGGTTTTCGTGACGTCGCGTGACAGACAGGTGAAGTGGGCGTGGTCGAAAAAAGTTTTTGACCAATCGTGGAGGGCTGATGGCAGAATCGGAATAGAAAAGTTTGGAATAGTTTTACGTTATAGCGCCCAAGGTTAGAAAATATAATGTGCTCCATTATTTTGCACGGTACTGAGGTAATACAGGCCTGTAGTTAAAAGGATCTTGAGTTACGCCAGATTCTTGGATCGGAATAATATTTGCTGTTTTCTAATCATGAGGCAAGGATGAAGACAGGTACGACTGTGAAAAAATGCTCTTTAAAATGCTGGAGGAATACTCACTAGTATTTTTTAGAATTTTAGTCATGATTTCGTCTATTCCACAAGAAGACGTAAGCTTAAGAGCGTCTATTAATTCTTTTATGCCAGTAGAGTTAAAAATTACGGGATCCATAGGTAAAAAATTGCAGCATGGTAGCCTTGGAAGGTCGTTATCATGTGCTGAAGGAGTAAAAGCTTTTATAAACACATTATTTAAAATCGTAGCGCAGTGCTGCCGAGGTATAGGCTCGCCGGAAGACGTGCTAACTGATATGATTTTCGATTCAATAGGCCTTACCACATTCTAGAAACTTCTTGGATTATTTATAAGCATTTTCGGAAGATCATTATTGAAAAAAGAAAATTTTGTATTCTTTATCGCCGATGAGTAGGCCGACGCAGCTTCTTTGTAGACAGACCATTTAGCCTGGCTTTGCATCCGCTTAGCTGTGCGAAAAAGACGTTTTTTTTTTCTGTTAGATAGGCGTTTCAAAGATTTAGTATACCACGAAGCATTGTTATTCGAAAAAACGCACCTTTCGGGATTAACTTCTTGACAATATCGTGAATGTTTTCTTTGAATATATTCCACTTAGTATCCAATGAGCGCTCAGTAACATTAGGCAGTAAATTATCAAGAAAAAGAGCAAGTTCGTAGTTGATAGCGGTGAAGTTGCCCTTTTTATAATCACGAATGGTTTTAATACTGTTTTGGGACGGTAGAATTGCCAGGCTAATGAAGAAATGCAAGACGTCGTGATCGCTCAAGCCGGGTGAGTGTGTAACCTTAGATATGATATCTGTTGATGACGTTAAAACAAGATCTAAAAGAGATGATGTGGTGTTCGTTACACGTGTAGGGGAAGTAGCAACCTGAACCAAGTTGAAATCAGCACATATCTTTACAAAATGCTTCCATTCTACGAAAGTTGTACTTAACAATACAACTTCCGCTTTTTGCTCCATGATCCACACCGTTCTATTGTGTCTTGACATTACGCCTAACATTTATCGTTCCATTGCCCTTTGCGCAGTCCTTAACTTCTTCTCGAGCTTCTTTGTTAAGTTCAAGGTTTCTACCCCCACCGGTAGAATGCAATAATTGTACACTCTTATTTTCAACGACAGTGATGTGCTCCCAGTCAGAACTTGGTAACATCAGCTGCTATGAACTCCAACTCATGTTTATTCTTCCGTAAATATAATTCAAATGATCAGGGTTCCCTGTGAGGAATTGACCAAGATAATTCGAAGTATTCGAATACTCTTCAATCATTTCTGTACCCAAGTTTTTGCTATTTCTGCTGTTTTCTGCAAATATGGTACTTTCAAATCATTTTGTAACCATTCCAGCGGTTTATGAAATTTCTTCATAACCTTTTTTTTTTCTCTGACTTCATTCCGCTTCTCAAAACCCCTCTGCCGACAATTGCGCTCGCTGGTGCCTACCTTACGTCATGGTGATCAAATGACCCAGGAAAGCAGCCCCAATTTATGTTCAAGTGTAATTCGATATATTACATCCCACATTTGCCTGTCAACAGAGCGAACACAAAGCTCACCGCGGTTTTCCCATTAGCCATGCACGCGACAAATCGGCACGTAACGCCGACAGCACCAGCCTATACAGCTGCAGTCTTTTCGTTGGACACAACTGGCACTGACGTCAACGTCGACGTCATAACTGGTTGCACAAAGGGCCATTCAAATTACGAGAGACTCGCGTTACAAAATCGAGCAAGTCATCGCTTCTTTCGCCCACTCTGCGAAGCCCGTTTGTCTTCAAACCAAATCTCACTCAGCGTGGACACGTATACGATCACGAAAACAGGTCGTTTCTTTCGGAGCAAATAATTGCGCACAGCTCTGTCCAAATGTCCTCGTTTTCGACGCTGCCCGGCCGAATAATCTCCGTCGATGCCGTAAGGATATTGGCGTGTTCCGCTGCCAGATTTGCCATATTCGTTTTTGGCGGACAAATAAATAAATAAAAGAAAGAAAGAAAGAAAGAAAGAAAGAAAGAAAGAAAGAAAGAAAGAAAGAAAGAAAGAAAGAAAGAAAGAGGAAAATTTAGCCATAGGTTATAGTGCATTATACGCATATAAGCGGGCACAAACATAATTATAATAATTTGACTGCCCTGTACTCCTTTGGTGACTGAGCCAGCGCGAGTATTTCTCTCTTTTTTTTTCTCTCTCTTTACGGTCGATAGGTTCCGAAGTTAATTACCTTGCATGTGAAAATAGCGTTTCGGAAATAGACGCTAAGGGCACATAGCTGTCTCGGGAACGACGTCGCCTGGCCCTCGAAGCTAACGCTGAAAAAAAGAGTTTACATTATGTAGTCTTCTTAAGAGCCAAACAAAGCAAAACAACACAACAAAGAAATGAGCTATAACGATTTCCTTGCAGTAATAGGCTGCGTAAGATCTGGCGCCGACATGGCCACCAGAAACTTACGCCTACTGTTTATGCAGATGACGTACGCTGCTTACGTGTTCGCCAACTTGACGTGTCCCCTGAGCGCCGAGAGCGCCGGATTGACCGACAGCAGTACGGCCCTTCGCTTTCCGGTTGGACGCGGAGCGCTGATCACGACACCTTTCGACTTTGACGGCACCTGCCCGACTCTTCGCTTCTCGGATCCACAAGGCACACTGGACACCACAGCGACACCTATGGTTGAACAACTCGTCTGCTGGCAACAGGGGTCAGCCTCGGACAGAAAACTACATAAGCAGCTGCCTCGCTATGCCACTCTGGGATCTGGCGCCGACATGGCCACCAGAAACTTACGCCTACTGTTTATGCAGGTTAGTTACTCCTACCGTTTCGTGAATGGCAAGCCATTTAAAAAATCGGCGTCAGATCCCATTGCATGCTTACTGTTCGCTGCAAGCAAACTGTGTTATTTTGGGTTAAGTTGCATTTTTAGCCCTGGTTGTCTGTCTAAGATTTACTTACTGCTCTCTGGAGATGTAGAACAAAATCCAGGACCCCTTTCTACTGAACAAGAACAGCAAATGTTTCAAGCTATTATGAAAATTCCATTGATGATGCAAGGGCAGTCCGAGATACTAGATGAGATCCGCTGCCTTCGAGCTAATCAGCAAGCTATGGAACAAAAGATAAACGATTTGAGTGTCAAAGTTCAACTCGCTGAGGAAACCGCATCACGCGTCACATCACTGCATGCCACGATAGAAAGGATTTCATGTCGTGTTGACTCGGCCACTTCTGCACTTGCCTCAATGCGTGATAGCCAAGACGATCTAGAAAATAGGTCTCGACGGAATAACTTGATTTTTTTCGGCCTTTCCGACACCGCGAAGGAAACATGGGCTGAATCAGAAGAAAAGATTACGTCCTTCTGTGCAGAGAAATTAAATGTGTCACTTGAACTACAATCTATGGAGAGAGCACATAGAATAGGGCGGTACTCTGAGCACAAGAAAAGACCATTAATAGTAAAATTCATATCATTTAAAGAAAGACAACGCGTCCACGAGGCCGCCTCAAGACTAAAGGGAACAGGATTTGGCATTAGTGAAGACTACTCTAAGAAGGTTTGCTTTGAGCGCAAGAAGTTGCTTCAGTTTGCTAAATCACGTGGCAGTGATTTCAAGCTTATCTTCAATAAGCTCAAAATAGGTAAAAAGACATACAAGTACAATGCTGATTCCGATAACGTAATCGAGTTAGACGGATAGCCATCACAGTTCGCCACATCTCAGAAGACGGCTCACAACCTGAATTTCATTGTCGTGAATTGTCGAAGTCTAAAAAACAAAAAACATGAGTTTGAATCTCTTTTGGAATCGACAAAACCACATGTAGTCATTGGCACAGAGTCATGGCTAGATAGTTCAGTCTACAACAGCGAACTATTTCCGTCAGACTACACTGTTTACAGAAAAGACCGCAACTGCCACGGTGGTGGCGTTTTTGTTTTGATCCACAGCAGTCTCAGCAGCACTCCCATCAACATAGAAAGCTGCCTTTGCGAAACGGTCTGGTGTAGGGTGATGCTCGCAAACGGCCACTCTGTAGCAATCGGATCGTTCTACAGGCCCCCAAACTGCAGGTCACCGAAGCCTTTATTTCAAATTAATGACATCATGCTCTCGTTAAACACGACATATATTATTCTTGGTGGCGACTTTAACTTTCCCCATATTAAATGGGAAAACTTTCAACCGCAAAACAATTCCTCGTCTCTTATTTCCACAGCATTTTGCGAGCTGATAAAAGCCAACTCTCTGTTCCAGTTTGTTGAGCGCTCAACAAGGTTAGGATCAGCTAATGAAAGCATAATTGATCTGTTCCTCTGTAACGATCGAGATCTTGTGTCCAGCGTCACCGTAATTCCCGGTATAAGCGACCACGAAGTCGTTACTGCAAAACTAACGTGTACTGCTATGCGCCGAAAAAGCCCACCGCCACGGAAGGTGTTCTTTTATAATAAAGCAGATTACCCATCGCTATCTCTGGAACTTGACGGCTTTCTACCTGAATTTCGTCGACACACCTCAAACATCGACGTTAATTCTGCCTGGTGTTTGTTTAAAGCTAAGCTATTGTCATTAGTTCAAGTTTACGTCCCATCACGCATTGTATCGTCCCGACGGCAATCTGATAAGCCATGGATGAACCGCAACCTTCGATCAATTATTAACAGGAGGCACCGATTATATCGCAAATATTGCACATGCCCGGATTCCGACACGTATCTTAAGATGAAAGACCTAAGCAAGACTATCAACAAAGAGATGAGGAACGCTGAGGCTACATACCTGCGCACATTAGGTGATAAAATAAAAACTAATCCGAAAGATCTCTGGAAGTATGTCAAAAGTAAAGGGAACAACAAAGTAACTGTGCCTGATACTATAGATGACGTAAATTACGGTGATGACGTAACCAGCAAAACTGAGCACTTCAATCACTACTTCCAATCAATATTTTCCGGCACTGCTGCTATTGTGAAAGACTTACCAATTCCTACCGACTTCGAACAAATGGAAAACATAGAAATAACAGAACAGGGAGTTGCTTCACTGCTCAAGAACGTTAAAGTTAGCTCCGCATCTGGTCCTGACCACATTCCAAACTATGTCTTAAAGAACTGTGCTGCATCTGTCGCCCCATTTTTAGTAATTCTTTTTCAGGCATCTATCGAAGAGGGGTCCCTGCCTAAAGATTGGAAAAGTGGTAACGTAGTACCTGTATTCAAAGGCGGCGACAAGACAAAGACAAAAAATTACAGACCTATTTCACTAATTAGCGTCTCATGTAAGCTACTAGAGCATATAATTTATACCAACTTAATGAGTCACTTACAGAGCAACGGATTCTTTTGCCCCACGCAACATGGGTTTCGCCGGGGTTTCTCATGTGACACTCAGCTAATCGAGTTCACCCATGATATCGCATCATCAATAAATAACGGACACCAGGTCGACTGCGTATTTCTGGATTTTCAGAAAGCTTTTGATTCTGTTGCACATAACCTTCTACTCACAAAATTGTCTGCCATCAAAATTCCAGCATCACTGATGAAATGGCTTGAGGCGTATCTTACTGGTAGAAAGCAGCGTGTTGTGCTTGAAGGACTGACCTCATCAGAGACTGAAGTCTTATCGGGCGTTCCACAGGGGTCCGTCTTGGGCCCACTGTTATTTCTAATATTTATAAATGACATAGGAACGCATCTTTCCAGTCACATACGCCTGTATGCTGATGATTGTTGCATATATCGCACCATCACGTCCCCTGCCGATTCATGTATCTTACAAAACGACCTTCTAACAGTGTCCACGTGGTGCGACAGCTGGAGCATGAAATTAAACTCTGCCAAGTGCAATGTCATTCGCTTCACTAACAAGAGGGTACCACTTGCTAAAGATTACTTTCTAAACAGTGAACCATTGATCGAGGTAAATAGTTACAAGTACTTAGGCGTTGTCTTTAAATATAATCTTTCTTGGAATGACCATATAGAGAGCGTGGCGTTAAAGGCTAGTCGTATGTTACATTTTCTAAAACGTAATTTCTGAAGAGCCCCCCATAAGGTAAAGGAAACGCTTTATTTAACAAACGTTCGTCCGATGTTAGAGTACGGCAGCTCTGCCTGGGACCCAGAGACAAACACAGCCATTAACCAACTGGAACGAATACAAAAACGCGCCGCCCGGTTCGTTACTGCCAACTATGATTTCACTCAGAGCTCATCACAAATACGTGTTAACTTGGGATGGCCACTTCTCGAGAACCGACGGAAATATTTGCGGCTTAAACTTTTCTTCAATATTTACACAGGCAAGACTGGTTTGTGCAGGGACACATACATAAAGAACCCAAGCTACGTATCGCCTAGAACAGATCATTCGCTAAAGGTGCAGGAGTACAAATGCCGTATCAACCTGTATAAGCATTCCTTCTTTCCAAAAACTGTACATGATTGGAATAAACTGCCGCTCGAAATTGTTACAGCAACGCCATCTGTGTTCGTAACTATGTTGTCGAAACATTTATATCTTTAGCTCTAAAATGTGTTTCGCTTCTGACAGAATAGGAGATTAACCTTTCCTGTCCGCGGCTTTTTTCCTTACTCGCTGTTCTTTTTTTTCATTACATTATTCTAATTATAATTATTATTAATATTATCATTGCGTCGTATTATGTACGAAAGTGTATTTATATTGTATTTCATAATAACCTCTAGTGTAATGTTGTGTTAAGTACTGTGTTTTCAATATCAATATTTTGTTGTATTGTGTATTAGATCTATGCTTTTGTAACATCAATCATCTGTATTTCCATCATTTGTATACTCCTTCCCCCTACTCTAATGCCCAACATTGGGCGCTGTAGGTATGTAAGTAAATAAATAAGTAAATAAATAAATAAAACACAAGCCAAAAATTGTTTCCTCAATTTCGCTGCACAAGCGCCTCGAATTGCAGCTAAGGTTATCGACGCATGTGCGTATTAGCTCCCGCGCGCTGAATAGTGTACCAGTGTCGCGCAGAGCGGCCATGGGCTTGATTACGATTGGCAATGTGCCGTCTTTCCGTTGGTACAGTGGTTAGCATCTCATTTCTTCTCTGTTTCAATTTCTCTTTTCATCTTCCTCTCGGACACTTCAAACGCAGGAGTCTTACTGCACTGCACACCGCGAAAAAGAATAAAGAAAAAGAAAAGTAAACTGGAAGCGCACATTTTTTGCCTTGCCCAGCTTCCACTAGGACCCGTTCTTTCTTTCTTTCTTTCTTTTATGCGAAGCATATTACGAGGGCTCAACCCAGCTCCTCAGGCGCGGCGGTGACCATGAAATCACGTGACACCGTGACGTCACGACAGAGGAGAAGTGGCTTTGGCTCAACTCTTGCAAGACGGGCTGGGTGGGAATCGAACCAGGGTCTCCGGAGTGTGGGACGGAGACGCTACCACTGAGCCACGAGTTTTTTTTTTTTTTTCTTTATTCACAAAATGACATACATAAAAACACATTGGACTACTTGGACCAACGTGACAAGCTAAAATTTCTTGAAATTCACTAATTCATCAAGATTACCCAACCAGTCAGGCGGATCTGCCTGTACACGATATATCTCACGTATGAAAATAATGCTTTCAACAAAATTTTCTCGCGCTGGGCGCGCATTCACATCGGCGTGCGTTACCGCCATCCGTGTCTTCCAAAGACTATGGAGGCCCAGGAGCATTATCATGTCATACGGAAAGCCCTGATGGCTGTCTACCGGCAGAAAACGTATACCCTGTGCTGTTATCGGCAGTTCCTTTTTAAGAGTTCTTTGCAAGACATCCCAATAAAAAATTGCATCCCAGCACTCAATGAAAGCGTGCTCAATGGTCTCCGGCTTGTTACATAGCGCACAGTTGGTCGTCCATGGTACAGATATTCCTTTGTCGGCTATCCATGTTTTGACCGGAAGGGTAGATGTATGCAATTTAAAAAAGAACGACTTTACGCTTGCTCTCACTGGCATCTTTTTAACTCTTTTTAAAACATCTTGTCCTGGGCCTCCATAGTATTTCATTCGGTACAATGGCACTGGCATCATAACGTCAACTAAATCCTTGTAAAGTTTCTTTCTTGTTACTGTGCTCAGGTACTGAAGGGAAAACCGAGCTTTTAATATTCGAAGGGAGTCGACTACCTCTCGCAAGTAGCCTTTAAGCCGGTAGTGTACAGGCTGTGCACTAGACACAATAAATTCAGGCAGAACGCTTTTCAAACGGATCTGGATCATCGTACGCAAGAATGAATCACTTTGATCTCGTAAGAAGACAAAACGAGAAACAATCTGTCGTAAGAACAAATGCGACAATCCAAGACCACCATGTCGAACAGGACGAAACAAGTTGGTAACTGAGCCACGAGTACAACGCTTCAAAGCGGTACAAAAGCGCCTCTAGTGAATGCGGTGTTGCCTTAGAAACGCGCTGTTTCTAAGGCGTGCGTCTCTTGCTCAGGCGCACATTTCGTTGCCGCGCCGAACGCTGCTTTGCTCGACGCTCACCGCGTCCAATGCGGGGCGCGTAGTCGCTGCCCTGTAGCCCATTGTCTTACACCCCTTGGCGGGTCGACGGGAACGCTGTCGCGTTCCACTCTTGAAGGCGAAGAAGTAATGCATGAGTTGTTTCTTCGTCTAGCCGAACCAAATATAGCCAAGCAACAGCAGTTCACCAGGCTAAACAGTGGTTCAACAACTAAAATAAAGGCTAGTATGCTTCGCATCCTGGGCTTAACCTTACCTAAGCCACAGCCATTTTCTTCCTTTCTTTCTTTCTTTCTTTTCTCTTTATTACTCTCTCTCTCTCTCTCTTTCTCTTCATATAAAGGAGGCAACGAGTTTCCTCCAAACCCGTTTCCCGACCCCCGAGAGCCCCAGCGCTAACGTTACCGACGGGTGCCTGAACGCAATTTGTCGTTACAGACCTATAGGTCTGTAACGACAAATTGGACACTGTAACGACAATATGGACACTGCACTATAGTGCAGTGTCCATATTGCGGACAACTCCAACCTGCGAAGTTGTTTTTTGTGTGTGTCGTAGCTTCGCTAATCACATGGATTGATGTCTGTATATCAGATTGAATCGTAATATTCGCAACAACGAATGCTACACCAGGTTGGACAGCTCCTTTTGTTCGTACATAGTTTAGAGGAAGGTAACTTGGCAGCGTAGTTGTATATATGATGCCATGCACAGTAAAGCGCACATTTAATCTTGGCTCACGAAACTGTCATCACGGCAAATGGATGTTTCGCGCCACCTGTGCATCTGTGGGTTCACTGCCGAATACAATGAGACGGGCTGAAACAAATCTGGCTTACACCTGTTGTATCTGAAACCTTCGCGAGTACTTTTTTCCTTCCCTCGAGAAATATGTCTGAAAACTGACATTTCCAGCAAACTTATATAGCTTCGCCGAAAGTGCGTTTCTTCTTTAACTGATGCAGTCTGACGACCCCCAACGCAATACGTGTGCTGTGAGGAACACACCATAGTGGGGGCGTTGCGGATTAATTTCGGCCACCCGGGGTTCTTTAACGCACCCGTGAATATAAGTGCACGAGTGCGTTTGCCTTCCGCCGTGTCGGAGTGTAACTGCCACTGCCGGGAATCGAGCCGTCGACCTCGTGCTCGAAAGCAGAACCCGAAAACACGTCATTCACGCAGGGGGTATGCTCCTCCTTCAATTGCATCACAATCCGTACGTGCGCGTCACAATGTTTTCTGCCCCGCCACTATACGTTCGCGTCACTATAGACTAGACCTTGCATAAACTGACAGCTGGCATTCTGTTACGATGCTCTGAGAACATACGTATAGCCGACGAACGCGTCGACGTCACCACCGAAAACTAACACGGTATAAGGTTGTTGGGGAGCAAGTGCCGCATTCCTTCGGGCCGAGATGGGGGGGTGATCGTAAGCGGGCGCCCCCATTGTTGGACGGTCATTCGGCGCGTCTCCGCTTTGTTTTCGAGCTCTTTTGTATGTGCTCGTGGAAGATGTCGCGATGCTCCTTTGTGCGCTGGGCGCGGTATGGCGTCTCAGTCGGAGCGCAGCCGCTGACGCAGAATGTTGTTCTTATAGAGTTGCATCCGGGAAATGGGAGCGATGACGTCGTCGCATTCAGGTCCACGCTTGCTTTGTCTGCAGGGCTCGCGCCGCCAAGCGACGGGAGGTCTGGCCAACACCGACGGTGTCACACGACTCAAGACCGCCCGCTCATAGGGGCCGCGCGTGAAGGGAGGCGAAATGTATCGCCGGCGTCAGAAGCTTACGCGTGACGCAGGTTTCTTAAAAAAGAAAAAAAAAATTCTGCTTGGTCTGGGCATGCAGCGCCCAATACAATGACACAGCGCTTATGTCGTACATGCAAGCAGCTGCCGAGTGCGATTCTGAACCTTCAAACCTCGAGGGCTTCCGCATGACTAATTTGGCACTCCATGGCTATGTGCGAAAGCTTTGAGGAGAGTTAAGCTTTCCAACAGGTCGTGGGCGCTGCGAACTTTTGACAACAGTAAACACCGATGAAAGGAATTAGGCCCACCATGGTTGCTGCGCGAGGAAGAAGAATATGAATGCACTCAATGCATATTGAAAGACCGCTGCCGGGGTATGAAAGGCTTCGAAAAGGACTCACTTTTGCGGCCATACAGTATACAACGTCGAACTGTTCGGTTGGTCCTTATATATTCGTCTACAGTGGCAACGCGCCGAGGCATATAGTTGTCAAATTTTAGGTAATCAAATCCATGCAGTATTGTTGCGTCCAAGTTGCGCTTTCGCGCTAACAGAAAGCGCGCGTCTGCTTGTTTGACGGTTGAAAAGGTGTCATTTCTCTGGATATCGAGTGGCACCACAATAACAAAAGCGGCATTAGGGCGGCGGTTGACGCAAAAGGACATTGCAGCTAAGCTCCACCACGTCGCGTCGGCGGCGGATTGCTAACGTATTTCCGCGCCGAGATACTTAATCCTCAGGGTCACTATATAGCTTGCGCTACAAAGCCGCTTAACGATAAAAAAAAAAAAAGAGGTGTATTAAGACTGTGGCAGTTTCCGGAAATCAGTGTAAGCAGCCTTGACATTATCGGGACACGCGCGAGCCGCATATAGCTGATCAATGGCGTTGCCGAACCGACCGTGGAGTCGATGCTACCTCGACTCTAGGCTCGAGGAGTCGCTGACAGTTCTGAGTCACCTGTTAGCATCTACTCGCCGCCATCTCTGTCTATGTTTCGCATCGGCAATTCAGGACAGCCTGTCTCTAATGAGGGCTTTCATTAGCTTTTTACATATATATGCTACAGGCCTTCGGGACTCGACCATACCAGCTGCTGCTGTCTTGCCTAGCAGCTCACACACAGGACGGTACTCTTGTAAAGATTCAGCTTTTATGTATATGTACTACCCTACCCCTACGGGTTTGCCGGTGGCCGGCTCCGTTCTCTACAAAATGACGCAGCGAAACAAAAAACGCTACCTGTATATACCCATTCCAGCTAATATACATGCGCCTTCAAGCGCGAAATTCTTTTATTAAAGCGAATCAATGTTTTTGTTGTTGTTTTTGCGATCTTTCCAGCGATCTGGCGCGCCTACTTGGCCAGCTTCTTGCGAGTACATTCAGGCAGAGTTATAGAGATAGTGAAACATATTTAGTAAAGTGAGCTGATCCAGGAGATGGCGCCATGAAAAGCGGGCCGCGATCCCGGAGACGGTGTAATATGTGGTCGCGTGTGACGGCAGCAAAACGGAATGGACGCGCCCATGGACTGGTTGACAGAGTAAACCTAGTATAACTGCTGTCACCGAAAAAAAAAATTTCGTCGTTATATATGTGCATGATTAATGGCAGCAGTACTAATAGTTCTGCTGTAAGTATATAGTTATTTATTCTTTCACGCGCCGCGGTGAAACCACACAAGACGAGAAAGCGCGTCAGCTGGTTTCGAGCCCGGGACGTTCCCCACTGAACAGAGATACCCCAAAATAGCAGAGCGTCATATGCGTGAACCGTGACAGTAAACACTTCACGAGCCAGCCTCTGCGGTGCAGGAAGCAGGTGCAAAACATATGCGAAATAGGTTATGCGGAGGCTCCCATCGGTTGGCTTATGAAACATTGGTTACAGAGCTACGGAAGACGATGACACAGCCATGACGTGTACGTGACGGTTGCTTTGTGCAATTTGTGCCTGTCTTCGTCTTGCTTAGCGCTGTAAGCACGATGCATAATGACAATAACCAACTATACAACAGCTTTCAGCATTGCAAACAGTGGGAATTGCATTCTGCTTTCAAACCGAGATCGCGGGCCCGATTCTCTTCCGCATTGGCTGCGTTCAGGAGCGTGCGGAATGCAATAATGGACGCGTAGACTTAAGTGCTCGTCGAAGATCCACAGGGGGTCGAAACTAATTTGGAGTCCCGCACTATACGGTTTCTATTCAGTCCTACGTGGGCTGCCGTGGACAAAGTGAGGTAGGCAAAGCTCGGTTACTCCGCTTCTCTCTACCATAGCCTAGCAAGAGAAGCGAAAAGACAGTAAAAGATAAAAAAGCGTAGGAGGAAGCCGTGCTTTTTATGGCTTCATTATTTTTCTGTTGGCTTCATATTGTTGTTACTGAAATCAAGCCCCTCGGTCCCCCGCATTCGGTTCCGTTATGGCACACACCACGGAGGCATCGTTTTGGGACGTTCATATCAATCAATCAATCAATCAATCAATCAATCAATCAATCAATCAATCAATCAATCAATCAATCAATCAATCAATCAATCAATCAATCAATCAATCAATCAATCAATCAATGTTAAGCGAAGCCGGCGAGACGAAGTAAACGACAAGATTTCATTCTGCCACCTTACGAAAGTCTCTCGCCAGGAGTTGGGAAGGCAGTAATGTAACCGCGTCGTGTCGTCCCCGGAGGAGGTCAGCGGACGCGGCCGGAATGCCCGATTCCAATCTTCGGCCGCGCGCGCGTAACAGCGCCCGCCGGTGTGTCCCTGTAGCAAGGGGGGGGGGAGGGGGGGTGCGATCGGGACGGCCAGACGGCGTGCTCCCTCGCCTCGCGCCGCGCCGGCAAGGTCGCCGGCTGCGCCGGCGTCGCCGATCGAAGCGCGCGACACCAGCAGTGCTGCGCCCTTGGAGCACGCCGCCGAGGGCACGGCGGCATTGAGCGCGCCCGGAGGGAAGCAGCGGCGCGATCCGGCGACGACGACGACGCGGCCACGTCGCCTCGGTTACTACGGCTCTGCGCAGCAGGGCGAGGTGAAGTAGCTGGGACTGACCGATTGGGGCGAGGCCTGAATCTCCCCCTCCCCAAAGCCCCAACTCCACCACGGGAGATGCCGCAGTGGAGGGTTCCGAATTAACGTTCGATGTCTGGAGTTCTTTAAGGTGCATCCAAAACACGATACAGACGAGCATCTTTTTTTTTTTGTTGTTGTTGTTGTTGTTGTTGTTCATTTTGCCTCCATACAACTGTGGCCACGCAGCAGGAATATAACATATGAATAATACCGCAGGGTGAACTTCCCAATAAAAAAAAGGAGGGGGGGGGGAATAAGAAACGGGTAGCCATGTTAAAAGAAGCCAAAGTACCAGGACTGACTGATTTTATGCAAAACCAAAGGACAATTTATTATATATATATATATATATATATATATATATATATATATATATATATATATATATATATATATATATATATATATATATATATATATATATATATATATTCCCGTGGAACCATTTGGGCATGCGTAACTGCCACTAACCGTGGTACGCGTGCACGACAGAGGAAAGTAAATAAAAGTAAAGACATAACTACGTATATATTAACTAGCACTTTTATATCTCGAAATACGATTTTCGTCTTGACGTCACCCAGCGGAGATGCATATCTTCACTATGCGGGGGAAAGAAGGTATAGGCCGAAGAAAGTAGATAAGGCCGAAGCCGGAAGGAGGCACGATTCCGGACTGTGCGAGAATATCGCTTTTCGAAGCGCCCCCACGTTGTAGTCGACAGGGTGTCTCTCTCCCTCATTATACACCATACGCTTATTGCACGGCAGCGCGTGCGGGAAGGTTTGTGCGTCGCGGCGTGATGTCATACAGCACGCAACTGGCAATAAGGTCACGTCCAAGTACGCCTTCCCGGCTGTGATGAAACGCGTTACAAGGCAAGTGCGGTAGGCTGTTTCAAGGTACACGAGATTCGACTTCCGGCTACCGGCTAGGCTTCGCCTTAAAATTCGCTGGAAACTGGAGGCTGGCATCGTGTAGATGTGGCGATTGCTTATATTACCACGGCTTCCGACGTAGCTCCACTGACTTATCATAACATCTACGATGAAAAAAAAGGGCAGGAGAGAGAGAGAGAGAGAGAGAGAGAGAGAGAGAGAGAGAGAGGAGCGAGACCCTGCCCATACGTGGAGGCCGATGAAGTTTAGGCACGCGGTGATCTCTATATAAATAGCTGACATTGGATGAAAGTCCTCTGACTCGCTAATTTTTTGTCGCGTTACTATAGCAGAGAATGCTACAGCGCCGTGAAAGAACCGTGTGCTACGGACTATTTTCTTCTGGAGGTCACTGTAATCATCATATATTAATTCTTATTTAGGAGAAACATCTTAAAGGGAAATGTCAGTTGCAGGCAGATTAAGAGATTACGCTCCTCGAATTGCTAATAGGGCAGCGATAACAAGAGCGCAGTCAAGTCATATGGGAGGCAATATCGAAAGGTACACGGGTATACAGTCAGCAGCCTTGCAGTTATGCATCACTTTCTGGCACGTCAGGTATTCGATTTTGGCAGCGTCTGCTAGGGGTATGGTTTATCGCTTGTCAATTAAAGATACACTACATGGCATTCGAATATAAGGAGCAACGCCACCAAGCAACTGTTGTGTAGTCTTCTCAGCTCAAAACAAACACAAATACTTAAAAAAAAACATTATAGCGATGACGTCACAATGACGTCATAGGCACCGCGGTTAGCGAGGTAAATTCGATAAGCGAAGCCTAATTTTCTTTATTGATTGTCTTAGCCGATAATCAGCCTTTCTCACCGCCAACGAAATCCAAATATGACTTTTAAAGAATAGCTTACAATCTTAAACTAACGTATTGTTTCTCTTTCATGTTTTAATAAAGATAAGCAAGTTATCGCATTCAATTCGTACATAGGAACGTCGCCTGCATAGCAGGCTATTCATATTGTCGCAGAGTAGAGCGCTATAGCTTAACAAAACTGTCATAAACACATCCCCCCTCCCCCTTCCCGCCCTTCCACTGTAAAGTTTTAGAAGCGAATGCGGCATTTTGTTATAACATATAAAAAAATATATCTGACTTTCAAACTTTGTGAGTGGCCCCCACCCTCTACGCGCTTGTGCCAGTTCAGTTTCTCTTGCGCAGATAAAAGAACAAAAAAACTTTCCGGCACCGATCACCAAAGGAGAAGCTGCACAATAATTATATCATCTGCATTCAGTAAACATGGAGAAATACGATTGGTGCATTTTCGATCGATCATTCTCGCTTTTGCGTGACGTTACATCCTGCGCTATACACAGGGTGTTCAAAATCAAGCTTTATATGGTTCTCTTAAAATTAGGCCCTGGAGGCACACGAAGACCACCTGTGCATTTTATGTGGGTAGGGGGACACAAAGTGAGAAGATAATTATCGCTGTCAACAGCCCAATTAACTAAAATTCAATAATTATGTTTTTGATGACTGCAGCATAGTGGGCAGTTTGCTACATACGTTCGGACACATTAAAACCGCGTCGAGGATGGCTCATTCAGCATATCTCACACTAAAGAAAAATAAATAAGGAACATATTATTAGCGGTGTAAGACGGACGCTTTTTCGCGTAGTATCCGTTGCAGAAAATATTCGCAGTGGCACGCGAACGTTCTGCTTCGTAGAACGTCCTGCGGCTTTTATTTGCTCCACTTCGTGTCTTTATGTCTTCGACCCCGGGTTTCTCAATTTTCTTCCGGTTTATTTTCTGTCATGCACCGTACTGCACACCGCAGCCATTGCCTTGTGGACGCGAGGTATCGCTTGGAGCTCGTACTACTTCTGCGACGGCGAATCAGGAAGTCTTTGGCCACATATTTTTTTAACCAAATTACACGTTTGAATGCGAATTAAACATATTCATACCTAGCAGGGGACCTTCCTTGGGCCATCCCGGCTTTATCTACCGGTGGCTCCGCGGCACGGCGCTGCAGTCAGTTGTTGAAAATGGTGGCTATGCTTCACACGTCTACACGGGTGTGAAGCAACGAAGTGTGATTTGTTTTCTGTGGGGCAAGGGACGAACGCTCATCGAAGTACACAGGGAAATGCAGTCCACGTATGGGGAAAGGTGTCCCGCTTTTAGAAGTGTGAGGTGGCGGTGTTGTGAGTATTTGTGAGTACGTGCAACGATGAAAACAAGACAGCAGTCCTACGGTGGCTCCGCACTCAGCCGGACTAATTCTACCGCAGAGGCGTCTGTAATTTAGTGCTGCGATGGGCCTAATCTCCGAACCAGTGCGGGGACTACGTGGAAAAACGGTGTAAGGTAAGTAGAATAGTACGTTATACTTGTAATTACCGGTATATCGTAAGAAGCCAACAAACACTGACACAAAGGACAACACAGGGGAAATTACTTGCGCTTAAAAACTGAAATAAACAAACGATAAATTAATGGAAATTAAAGTGGATGAAAAAACAACTTGCCGCAGATGGGAACCGAACCCACAACCTTCGCATTTCGCGTGCGATGCTCTATGACATGACTAACAAAAATCGGGCCCCTCTGTTAACCCCCTTTCTTCTCGTTAATTACCGGTATGTACCTTATATATTGGTTAATAAAAAACAAGAGAAAATACTTTCTGATTCGCCCTCGTATGTGTCAAAGAAAACGTTATTTGGTCATGCGGTTGTTTGAAGGGACAAGTTTTCCGCATTAATACCGGCTCTGTTGCTTCCTAGTTAATCAAACTTGTGCAAACATTTTATATCGTCGTTAGCGTGGCCACATAATCATCGCTATTGCGGAGGTGCTGCTGAGAGGTCTACGGCGTGAGGGAACGGCGGCGTTTAGAGTACAGTTGAAGAAGAAGAAAAAGTATTTTAATGATTGGAAAATGTAGAGAGGTCGGCCGGATATTGGAGCATCTGGCCTGCTACTCTACGTAAGGGAAGGGGAAGAGGCGAAGAAAAAGGGTCACAATGGGGGATGATAATGGGAGGAACGAAGTGAAGGACACATTACACAACTGGTATCACAGGCGTGAGTCCAGGCCCGTGTCACCTAGGAAACGTGAAAATGCACGCATTGTCTCTGTCGTCTGCCAACTCTGTGGCCATGCGCCTAGCAAGAGGTCCTCCGACAGTGGTCCATTTTGTAAATGTTTCAATGTATCTGCCATTGTCAGTCTTTCGCGCGCATACTCAGGGCACACCACGAGCACATGTTCTATAGTCTCTACAGTACCACACACTGAACAGTCCGGGGAGTCTCTCCGTCCAATAATGTGCAAATATTTGCGCGTGAAGGCGACGCCTAGTCGCAGTCTGTGTATCAGGCATGTATGAGGGCGTGGAATTCCACGCAGAATAGGAAATTTCATATCGGGATCCAGCCTTTTAAGGCGGACGTGACGAGCGTCTGGCTGGGCCCAGTATCTTCTCGTCGCACTCCTCATTAATTCCGACAGGAGGCATGTGATGTCCGGTCTGGAGAATGGCACTACAGTTCGCAGGCCATTGCTGAGGGTGCGCCTTGCAGCAGCATCGGCCATCTCATTACCGTTGAGCCCACAGTGTCCCGGGATCCATTGGAACAATATGCGGTGGTGTTTTTCTTGAGCGCATGAAAGTAGCTATCTAGAAAGTAGAAAGTAGATTTCTAGAAAAGTTATCCTGCTTTGGAAAGCGAACATGAAAACTACACTAGGGCTAGATTCTTTTTTTTAATGCTCTTCCATGGTTGCCGCGATGCGCCCGTCGCGTTAGGAAGGTCAAAGAACAAATGAAGGATTATCAGAGTGCCGTTATCGGGCGGAAAGGCGAGGTTCGTGCCGTTGAGATATACGCTTGTCCGCAGCCCCGTTTGATGCCGCTAGTTTGTAAATGAAGACCGTCGTCGATGGGACAGGTGTCACGGTACACTCGGAATGCCAGCTGTCGGCTTTCACTTCAAGAGAGGCATTCACATCGTCGATCAGAGTCGCAGCAAGGTGAATGGTTTGACGACCTCTGATGGCACGTCCTTCACTTTTCCATACACCTATAAGTGAAGCAGGTTAAATATCTTTGCGATACTCGGATTTAAATGCAATTCTGCGAGTTCATACAGCTTGCCCTCAATCCACAGAACGCCTTACATGAAAGCGAGACACCCGAACAAAAGTACAAGTTGGAACGCAGAAAACGCAATTCAACAGATATAAAAGTAGCATTGCGGTCGTCCGGAGGGGAGGCCATTCTACAGCTCGTGTCACTTCCAGTAAATGTAGTCGCAGGCGACACATAAAGAAATGAAAGCATCACGACATGTCTTGTTAAGACGCAGTTAATCTGCTGCCGTCGCAACGTTAGTTTCATCTATCACGGCGTTTACTCCGGGGCTATGTTACAGCAGCATACAGGGAACAACGCTGTCCTATCAATGCTCACTTGCGTACATGGAACTTTCGTTTTCATATTACAGTGGAGCTGTCTTAGGCTATAGTTTCCAGTGTTTCGTGATGTGCGTAGGCAAAAACGATGGTGGGGTCTAAAGAGCTAAAATAGCTTAAGCACAAGCCAAAATCGTGTCAGCGTATGTGTCCCAGCTGCGTTTGAGGCCAGATGAGTCAAAACCGGTGATGGATGATGGACGATGATATGATGCGTTGCGATATACGCAAACAACGACAGCGCGGCCATTGCGGCCTATGTTTTACCGACGACGGGCGAGAGGGCCTTGCCGTGGAATGTGCCGACGCGTGCGCCGTACAGACTGGGGACGGAATCAGTGTCGCCACCATATACGTTCATCCCGGAACGTCAAAGAGGGACGTTGAAGACTTTGTGATCGACACATTTTGGGGGATCCTCCCGGTGGACCAAGATCTTATCGTCACTGTGCGTGTCTTGTCCCGGCGGAAAGTGGTTCTTGGCATTTCCCTTGGAAAGTTTCGGCCTTCAATGTTACACCAAGACCAATGTCTCCACGAGGCGCCATCGGTCGCGCATAGACTGTTACGTCTCAACACCACAAAGGCGTTAATTGGACGATTGTCACGTGTCAAAAGCACCACCCCTAGATCCTATCCAGCCGTCAACGCAGCGTGCATGGACACCGACTGTAAGGGTTTCCCGAACGCCACCTTATCCGCAACAAGACCTAACGTTCGCTAAGTACATATCCAGTGTCGTCACAGATCCCATGGCGGTGTACCATAGCGACCACAAAGCTATAATTACTGTGGTCACGAGATAAACGTAAATACATATAAACATAAGAGCATGCATACTTGTGCTATGTTGTTTTGTTGTTTTATTTTAGTTTATTTATATTTATATACAGTTCCGCTGGTCATCCACCTTCACAGAGTGGTGTGGATCTGAATTCTTTTTTAATTGAGTGCGTGAAGCGAGATTATGCAGCGGGCACGTGCGCAGGATTTTTTTTTTTGGGGGGGGGGGGCAACCCAAGGTAACTTTTTTATGCAAGTGAGGGGAGGGTACTTTTACTAGTACAAATGTGAATAAACCCACCATTCGCCATATATGCCAGTAAACCCGCAAAAGAGAATTGAAAAACCGTGTATCTCACAGGTACACCGGTGAGATACACCTCTTCTTTACTTGGCAAACAGCGAACCATGTCAAATGGACTCGCTCATGAAATATGGGTAGGAAGAACCTTGCCAAGAACAAATTAACAAGCGAAAGTGCAAATTAAAGATTTCTAGTAGCGTTTTTTGAATAAACTCTTGAAGAATTACAGAGAAATGATTATTTTTGCAACAAGCACAGTTCTTTTGGATTCTTCGTATACTGCTCTACCAAGTGCCAAAACCGACTCGTGTTGTTATGTGGGAAGTTACGTAACGATGCGTGGTCACGAGTCCCGTAAAACCATGTAGAGAGCAGGACGCTGCAGTTCTAGACGTACCGCGCCCACCACGGAAGTTTAGAAAAACACCCCCATTAGCACAACAGGGAAGTGGCTACGTCAGGCGGCTCGATCGATAACTGTAGAAGCGCCATTCAAAACACACGGAATTATTCTCCACTTCCGACGGTGTTTTCTCCACTTCCTTGTTAAATAAAAAGATGTTGATTAATAAATATTTTTACAAACAGTTTTCGCTTTTCCTCCCTGTTTGGCTTTCACCTTGGCTTTCTCCCTTAGTAGATAGCTTAATTTGTCATCTCCTTGCGACTGTTGTTCCCAGTTACCAATTGCCGCTTAATTGCAAATGCCGCTTAATTTCGGGGTGGGGGGGGCCCTGGGTTGGTGCCTGTTATGTAGTATATAACTGTATTTATAGAGTTAATTTATTTCCAGTATTTTGTATATCTGAAAGTACAACGTAGTGATTTACGTGAGCCAAATATTTACTATCGCTCTGGTTACTCATTTTTGTGACGACTCAAGACAGTTCAGGTTAGCCTGTGTCAGCCATACTAACCAACAGTGCGTTATACGTGAACAGGACAAGTGCATTGTAGATTTGACATTTATAAAGAAATAATATCTTAGCCTATTCAAAATCCCAACTGACTGTCTTAGATAGGCAATGAGAGATAGAATATGAGGAGACAAGAGATTCTTTCTGAAATAGGACACTGAGAAAACGAATAGTTGTTCATCGTTGGATAAAACTATCTTGAACATTTAATGACACTACTTTAGGGCCTTCTAGTGCTTTAGTTTTGAATAACAAGTATTTTTTTTTTGCTAGTACCCAATTGGGAATTTTATTTTATTCTAATCAGGTACCTGATTTCGCCACCCACATGTTGGCTTGGCTATAACGTTCGTGTATATCAGTGCCTGCAAATAATACATTTGTATTGCCTGCGCATAGTACAATATTTGAACAGCCGTCAATATTCCCCATATGACTAATATACAGTAAAAAAGACATCGGCTAAGGAATATATCCTTGGAGCACACCATATTCTAGGTTATCGACTTGGGACTTCGCACCATTTATTGCGGTATATTGCTTTCTTGAAGTCAAGTAATCTACCAATACCAAGGTAGTACCCCGAATTCCCGAACGTGGAAGCTTTCTTAAGAGAATATCGTGTTGAACGCAATCTAAACCTTTTATAAACTTTAGAAACATTCCCAGGATAAGTATTTTGTTTTTTTTATGCTTTCAAGGATCTACTCTTTTATTCTAAAAAGTGCAGCCCATGCATGACTTGTCTTTGCAACAAACCGACCAGCTCATAAGCTAGCAGATTGCGTCTTAAGAAAAACGGCAATTATTTCGTAAATGATACGCTTAGCTATGTTTGAGAAAAGGGGAAGGAAAAAAATTGGCCTCTAATTGTTTAAGTCACTGTATAATATGCCTTTTTTGTATAATGACTACGCATGCAATTTTTATTTGGTCTATAAGTACGCCCGTTGGGAGTGCCAATTTGCAGATGTGTACGAGTAGGATGCTCATTATCACACTGACAAATTTCCCGGATTTTGTCTTTATATCATTAGCGGCACGAACGCAGTTATCGCTTGGCGACATAATTTCCTCATTTACTCATAATTTCCATCAACAGGGAATAAGAAAGCTGTGTCAGGGCAAGTTCTGCTAATAACATTTTCCCACGGCACTCTTACCTGAGTATTTGAGAGGGCTCCAAAAGACAGACAATGTGTGGTAAACGAATTTATAACGTTTGTATCCGACAGTTCTTTGCTGGTGGAAGAATACTAATTAGGTGGTTCATTTAACAGTGAACTGTACTGCACCTCACTCATTCTGGACACCTTTGGCGTGTTCTTTGATTTTTTTTTCTCCTCCTGCTTTAGCGCTTTTGTGTTTTCGTGCTTTCAGTTTTTAATGCCGATACTCATCTGTGACGGCGCGTTCCATGCAGGTTTGTTAAAAGTGTCAATAGTATGTGCGTTTACGTGTCTTGACTTGGAACGCCAATCTAGAGAACAGATTGACCTCGGGAAGGGGGTGTCGTCCAATGAACCATACTCGTGTCATCAATCAGGTAATTGAGAAACTTGACGAGTAGAACCAGTCTATGTGACTTTCATAGATTACGAAACGGCATTTGATTCAGTAGATGTACCGGCAGTCTTGAAGGCGTTGCGTAGCCAAGAAGTACAGGAAGCATGCGTAGATGTCTTAGCAAATATATATAAAGGCTCCACAGCTACTTTAGTTCTCCACAAGAAAAGAGGAAAAATACCGATCAAGAAAGGTGTCGGGCAAGGACACATAATCTCTCCAGTGCTAATGAATGGATACTTAGAAGTATTTGAGTTTTAAGATTGGGAAGGATTAGGAGTTGGGGTCATTGGTGAATATCTTGGCATCCTTCAATTTGCAGATGGCATGGTCCTATTCAATAACACGGGGGATGAATTACAACAAATGATAGAGGACCTTAACCGAGGAAGTGTAAGAGTAGGGCTGAAGATTAATATGCAGAAGACAAAGATAATGTTCAACAGCCTGCCGAGAGAACAAGAATACATAATTGAACAAAACTGGTTGCTGAGCTAGTTAGTTCACGAGTAAAAAAGAAAAGGCACAGCGCTAAGCAGACGAGGACGAAGTGAGACACAAACGCGCCCGTATATGTCGTTTGTGTCTCACTTCGTCCTCGTCTGCTTAGCGCCGTAACCTTTGTTTTTAAGTCGAGAATACATGGCAGTCTATTAGCCTGTAGAATCTGTGCCAGAGCACGTTTACCCAAATGAATTACTCACAGGGGACCCTGATCATGAGAAGAAAATTTACAGAAGAATAAAAATGGCTTGGAGTGCCTACGGCGGGCGTTCACAAATCCTGACTGGAGCATTGCCACTGTCGTTGAAAAGAAAAGTGTACAATCATTGCATTCTACCGGTACTAAGATATGGAGCAAGAACTTGGAGATTAACAAATAAACGTGAAAAGAAGTTAACGACCACGCAGTAAGTTATGCAACAAAAAATGTTAGCCGTAACCTTAAGAGACCGCAAGACAACAGTGTAGATTAGAGAGCAGACGCGTGTAGCCGATATTCTAGTTGACATTAAGAGAAAAAAAATAAACATGAACTGGGCTGCAGGCCATGTAATACATAGGGCGGCTGCATTAGAGTCACAGAATGGGTTCCAAGAGAAGGGAAGCACAGTCGAGGAAGGCCGAGAATCAGGTGGGGTGATGAAATTAGGAAGTTCGCAGGCGTGAGATGGAATAAGCTGGCGCAAGACAGCGGTAATTGGAGATCGTTGGGAGTGACTTTTGTCCTGCACTAAACGCAAGCAGGCTGATATGGTAATTATTGCGTCGTTTATAAGTGGAAAAAACTTTTCAGATAGCTGGCTCTGAAGAAGCCTGTGTACTTCCCCATCCGGCAATCGTCATCTGCTCTGTTTTCGCGGAGCTGAACCAGCTTAGGTTGCTGGTTGCCACAGTTTCAAATTTATCAGACGCAGAAAAGCAAAGCGAGAGAAAAAAAATGAAATTGGAATTTAACAGCGAGCGGCGAACGAGATCAATAAGGGGATCCGAGAGGCTCGATATTCAACGATAAATAAACGGCTAATGAAGCCAGCTAGCCAATGAAGACTAAGTGGTGTATTTTATGTATTATTTTAATATAAGCCCTAGACTCAATGAGATGTTTATGCTTTCTGTTTCCAAGAGAAAGAGAGATTTTTTTACTTTTTTTACTTTTAATGTTGCCTTTCAAATGATTTAACCCGAGAGCCTTGTAACGCATGCTCAGCCATCCTACTCCGTTTTTGTGCGCATAAATTTGTTTCCTTTCAATAAAATGTTTCAGTTTTGAGTAAGCGCTTCATCCTGTTCACTCTCTTCGTTTCTCGTCTTTGTGCGCTTTTACAGTTTCAAGATGCAAGCAAACCAACTAGCCCAGTTATCCATTCTGAGAGATATAAGGAAGGGGTAAAGACGGTAACCTATAGCGGAAAATCCAGTTTGCTACCCTACAGTTCGACACTTGGGAACGGAGAAGGGGGAGTTGAAAGATAAGAATAAAGAATGGAAGGAGAATGATAGGGAGCACAGAAACACGATCGCAGCCGGTCACTATTCCCGCAGACTATACTCCGTTTCATACATCAGGTGCAACGTCGTGGAGACTATACAGATACTTTCTTCAGCGGCTGCGTTCGCACTTAGAAATAGTTCGACGTTTCTTGACCCGATTTCTGCAAAACATTTCTTTATAGAAGCTCAGTTCTGAATAAAAAAAAAAGTATTTGCCCTTAAAAACAATATATGTGCTTATTCGGCTGCTAACACGTTGTTTTAAATCAATTTGCTTTTCTCTATTCTTTAATTGCAGCCTGTCGCGGCAGCCTCACTTGCATGCTCGCGCGAGCAAACGCCGCTCACGCGCAGCGATGCATAGACGGAAACGCGTGGAGTGGTACATTTTGGTGACCTGACTTCTCGCTTAGCTTCCACAGCGTTGCACCTGGTGTATGAAACGGAGTATAGGAAAGCACGGAATCAAGTGCACCACAAGGAACACCAATTCAGCTTAAAGCCATTTGTGCCCGTCTGCTGCCCTTAAAAACAGTTGCACTGCCTTGGACGTCACCAAGCGGCAATGGTTTCATGAGGTCGGCATTGCAAAATTCTTTGTTCAAAGATCAAAGCGGGATTGGCGAGCGGTTATGAGTAGAGAGAGAGAGAGAGAGAGAAAATGAAAAATGAAAGGCAGGGAGGGTAGTGAGGACAGAGCCTGGTTGGTTACCCTAAACTAAGGGAAGGGAAAAGGGGAGGGAAAGATTAAGAGACGAGGAAGTCCAGTGCGCATATCGCCGACGTGGTAACAATTTTCTGCTCTATATCACTGACGGTGATGCAATCCGGTAGCTTTAAAAAATCGCGGCAGCACTTTAGTGGCCCTTCGTAGCTGCGATGATCGAGGCCATAGTCCCTAGATCTTGTTCAAAGTGAACGGTTTTCTATCCAACTGATTTAGAGCTGTGCAAAGGTCATAAGGAATGGCAGAGACGTTAACCAGATGGGAATATCCGGTTTGCTAACCTACACTGGGGACAGAGGGAAAAGGGGAATATAAAATCTAAAGGAAGAGAGAAAATACACCATTAGGACGAGCCCGAAATAAAGATAAATCCACGCTGAAGTGTTGAAATGGTTCGCACAGGCCAAATCTTCGAAGTGCATCATCTTGTGTGTCGAGCCGCTTTTGTGATGGATTCAGCTTGTGAACATGAAATGATTGTAGGCTGTGGAGCATTGCTCTACTCGGGGGATGCCACCACTGCATGCGCTCAGGGTGTCGAGTACAGTTCACACAATGTAAACGAAACTGCGGCGCCACTTCGAGTAGCGCCACACAGGTTTCGATTCGTTCATTGCCAGAGAATGCCGCTAGCGAGTTTAGTCCAGGGTTTTAGGCCTCGCGCTAACCGCTAAACGTTGGCCTCCTGTTCCCGAAGATGGTAGATATACGTGAACAGGAATATAAACGTGCTCACACAATAGTCCATTTTAATGTGTCAGCATTTGTACTGTCAAAGTGGGGGGAAAAACGGTATGTATGTATGTATGTGAAGTGTGGGAAGCCGGTCACCTGGCGTATACATATATAGAAGACCTCGTGATGCATAACCGATACATGCGTAGTGCTAACGCATTTCTCTCGCATTTACCGCTAAGCCACCAATGAACATTTTTCTCCTTTCTTTTGCGCACGGGGAGAAGACAATAGGCCGTGTTTACCTGCGCCCACTCTCTCCATTGCTGCCACAGTACTGAATGTTAAAGGGCTTCAATACGATATATATGCGTTCATGTTTTGCGGATGCTGTCTTTGCTTCCACGTAGTCTGCAGCGGGACATTCCTTCCTTTATTTACACAGTACTGTGTGTGTGCAACAGCCGCTTTGGCCGAGCCTCGTTGAGTGTAGAACAGGACCGCAGCCTTTGATGGTAAGTGTGGCGCGTAATTTCATGCAATTCATGCTATAGCCAATGGCAGTGCCTAAGACTCGGCTGTTTGCCGCTGGAAGGTAGAGAGTAATGCCATTCGTGCGAACACGTTATTTTTCGCATCTCCCTATTAAATAAATAAAAGAGGAACACAGCTTCGCCATAAGGGCGAAGCAATGAATGCGATAGCCACACGTTAGAATATTACACGAAGTGTAAGGCTCAGCTGCTAGCAGGCTCAGCTGTTAAACGTTGCCAGGTTCAGATTCCGATGGCGGCCTGTCCGGATCCAGAGATTCTTAGCACCCTCTGTGTTACGCGAAGTGTAGGGCGTCATGCCTGGTGTAAGTATCTGGGTATGTGGCTCTTATCGCATGACGGTGCAAATGCCCTGTCGCGGGCCACTCTCGCTGCCAGCCGACCTTGTTCATCCATCGCACGCTTGGGAGCAGCACAACAACAGCGCGCAAGCGCCCCGTCACGTGGTATTTTTTTCATATTTCGCGGACTTTCTTTGGAACGCGAAAAAAAAAAAAAAAGACGCCGTGAGATATATCGTGTTGGAAACAATTTCTTGGGAGATTTCTCAAGGTGCTTTACAACCTTGCGTATCACACTTGGGGTCTGCAGCCAATACTTAAAAATTTGATTCATCATCATCATCAGCGGCAGCAGCAGCAGCAGCAGCAGCAGCAGCAGCAGCCTGGCTACGCACACTGCAGGGCAAACGCCTCTCCCATACTTCTCCAACTACCCCGGTCATGTGCTAATTGTGGCCATTTTGTCCCTGTAAACTTTTTAATCTCATCTACCCATCTAGCTTTCTGCTGCCCCCTGCTACGTTTCGCTTCTCTTCGAATCCAGTCCATAACCCTTAATGACCACGGGTTATCTTCCCTCCTCATTACATGCCCTGCCCATGCCCATTTCTTTTTCTTGATTTCAACTAAGATGTCACTAACTCGCGTTTGTTCCCTCACCCAATCTGCTCTCTTCTCATCCCTTAACGTTACACCTATCATTCTTCTTTCCATAGCTCGTTGCGTCGTCCTCAATTTGAGTAGAACCCTTTTCGTAAGCCTCCAGGTTTCTGCCCCGTAGGTGAGTACTGGTAAGGCACAGCTATTACACACTTTTCTCTTGAGGGATAATGACAACCTGCTGTTCATGATCTGAGAATGCCTGCCAAACGCACCCCAGCCCATTCTTATTCTTCTGATTATTTCCGTCTCATGATCCGGATCCGCCGTCACTACCCGCCCTAAGTAGATGTATTCCCTTACGACTTCCAGTGCCTCGCTGCCTATTGTAAATTGCTGTTTTCTTCCGATACTGTTAAGCATTACTTTAGTTTTCTGCAGATTAATTTTTAGACCCACTCTTCTGCTTTGCCTCTCCAGGTCAGTGACCATGCATTGGAATTGGTCCCCTGAGTTACTAAGCAAGGCAATATCATCAGCGAATCGCAAGTTACTAAGGTATTCTCCATTAACTTTTATCCCCAATTCTTCCCAATCCAGGTCTCTGAATACCTCCTGTAAACACACTGTGAATAGCATTGGAGAGATCGTATCTCACTGCCTGACGCCTTTCTTTATTGGGATTTTGTTGCTTTCTTTATGGAGGACTACGGTGGCTGTGGAGCCGCTATAGATATCTTTCAGTATTTTTACATACGTCTCGTCTACACCCTGATTCCGTAATGCCTCCATCACTGATGAGGTTTCGACAGAATCAAACGCTTTCCCATAATCAATGAAAGCTATATATAAGGGTTGGTTATATTCCGCACATTTCTCTATCACCTGATTGATAGTGTGAATATGATCTATTGTTGAGTAGCCTTTACGGAACCCTGCCTGGTCCCTTGCTTGACAGAAGTCTAAGGTGTTCCTGATTCTATTTGCGATTACCTTAGTAAATAGTTGTAGGCAACGGACAGTAAGCTGATCGGTCTATAATTTTTCAAGTCTTTGGCGTCCCCTTTCTTATGGATTAGGATTATGTTAGCGTTCTTCCAAGATTCCGGTACGCTCGAGGTCATGAGGCCTTGCGTATACAGGGTGGCCAGTTTCTCTAGAACAATCTGCCCACCATCCTTCAACAAATCTGTTGTTACCTGATCCTGCTCAGCTGCCTTCCCCCTTTGCATATCTCCCAAGGCTTTCTTTACTTCTTCCGGCGTTACCTGTGGGATTTCGAATTCCTCTAGACTATTTTCTCTTCCATTATCGTCGTGGGTGCCACTGGTACTGTATAAATCTCTATAGAGCTCCTGAGCAAATTGAACTATTTTATTCATATTAGTAATGATATTGCCGGCTTTGTCTCTTAATCCATACATCTGATTCTTTCCTACTCCTAGTTTCTTCTTCACGGCTTTTAGGCTTCCTCCGTTCCTGAGAGCATGCTCAATTCTGTCCATATTATACTTTCTTATGTCAGCTATCTTACGCTTGATGATTAACTTGGAAAGTTCTGCCAGTTCTATTCTAGCTGTAGGGTTAGAGGCTTTCATACACTGGTGTTTCTTAATCAGATCTTTCGTCTCCCGCGATAGCTTACTGGTATCCTGTGTAACGGAGTTACCATCGACTTCTATTGCACACTCCTTAATGATGCCCACAAGACTGTCGTTCATTGCTTCAACACTAAGGTCCTCTTCCTGAGTTAAAGCCGAATACATGTTCTGTAGCTTGATCTGGAACTCCTCTATTTTCCCTCTTGCCGCTAACTCATTGATCGGCTTCTTATGTGCCAGTTTCTTCCGTTCCCTCCTCAGGTCTAGGTTAATTCGAGTTCTTACCATCCTATGGTCACTGCAGTGCACCTTGCTGAGCACGCCCAAATCTTGTATAATGCCAGGGTTAGCGCAGAGTATGAAGTCTATTTCATTTCTAGTCTCGCCATTCGGGCTCCTCCACGTCCACTTTCGGCTAACCCGCTTGTAGAAGAAGGTAATCATTATCCGCAAATTATTCCGTTCTGCAAACTCTACTAACGACTCTCCCCTGCTATTCCCAGAACCTATGCCATATTCCCCCACTGACTTGTCTCCAGCCTGCTTCTTGCCTACCCTGGCATTGAAGTCGCCCATTAGTATAGTGTATTTTGTTTCGACTTTACCCATAGCCGATTCCACATCTTCAGAAAATCTTTCGACTTGCTCGTCATCATAACTAGATGTAGGCGCGTACATAGGCCTGTACGACCTTCAATTTGTACCTCTTATTAAGCTTCACAACAACACCTGCCACCCTCTCGTTAATGCTATAGAATTCCTGTATGTTACCAGCTATGTCCTTGTTAATCAGCAATCCGACTCCTAGTTCTCGTTTCTCCACTAAGCCCTGGTAGCACAGGACGTGCCCACTTTTTAGCGCTGTATATGCTTAATATGTCCTCCTAACCTCACTGAGCCCTAATAATTCCATTTAATGCCCGCTAATTCCTCCAACAGCACTGCTAGGTTCGCCTCACTAGATAACGTTCTAGCGTTAAACGTTGCCAGGTTCAGATTCCAACGGTGGCATGTCTGGATCCAGAGAGTCTTAGCACCCTCTGCTAAGAATTGATTAATTAACCATAACTAATCTGTTAGTTAAGGAAAAAATAAAAGAATAGTCGGAGTAACTATAGGCCAGTGCCAACATTGTGCATTCCGTTGAACTTTCATTCCTTTGATTTTTAAAACTTTGGCTCAAGTTATGTGGGAGAACCTGTATATGCCGCGGGATCGATTCCACCCAGCGACGGAAGAATTTGGAAGTTCTAGAGTGTCTTTTTTTTTCTTTTTCCTTATTGAAGAGCAATACATGCCCAGTGATGCATCCAGTGACTCATACCCATGGAGGGGCCCAAGTTGGCCCGACGGTTGGTTCATAACCCAATTCCCTCAATACAACAGGCCAACGCTGTGCCCATTAGACCATGCACTTCCCTGTGTTAAAGACAAGCAGACAATCCCCTGGGAGCGAATGAAGTTCCCAAACAAGGCTAATCGCTTTAATACATATTTGCTACCAAAAGAACACACGCACAAAGAAAGACACTGGTGACAGCACGGGCGGCCACGTCTTCCTTTTCGTGCGTGTACTTTTAGCGGAAAATATGTTTTTTTTTTTTCGTACATACCAACTAGGCCAAGAAACAGTTTCCTTAATAATGAATGCACCCAGCGTACATGTATAAAGGTACAACAGTAAGCACGCTAGCCGACGAAACAGTAACCAAGGCAAAACGACCTCCCTCGACGCTCGTTTACGGGAGTAAGGCTTTGCGAGTCGGGCCTCTTTCGACCCTGCGCCGCACGTTTACTGAGGCGTGACGCTCACGTTGACGTCAATGCACTGGTTCGTGAAAGGCGCGTATCAAAACGATCCGCTGCTTTTTTAGGAGAACCCTGGACGAGATTTCGGAGAACCCTCCGCTGCTTCTCCGAAGCCAGATCGAGAAACGACGAGAGCACGATCAGTCGCTAACCACCTGATGCAGGCGGCGGTCAGCTATATACGCGACCAGCATGAAGCGAAACGTTTGTTTCACCTCGCTTCCCAACATGCCACGGTGGGTGTGTACGTCCGCGGCTCAATATTATCGAGCGCTGGCGCCACCCATGTTGACGTGGCAAGACGTCATAACGACGTCATCGGGACATCGTGGTGCCGATGTATACGTGGTACCGATGAACTGGGCGGCGTTCGTTGCACTAATTGCTGGTCACTCGCAGTTTTCGTTCAGCTGTTTTTTTATATGCGCCAGTGCAAAAGCACTTGCGCTCGTGGCAAATGTAGGGCGAACGAAACAATGAGTGTGTAGGAGCAGTGCGTGTCTCTGGACGTTCGAGTCGACAAGAGAGCGCGATATTTTTGTTCCGTTCTGGGTGTGCTTCGCGTTCTCAGCATGGGATGACGCATTTACCAGTGTGCATGTGTGCTCCTTTCTGTGTCCGTGTTCACTTCGCGCTACAAGCCAAGACCATGTTACCGTACCAACTCGCCCAACTGTCTAACCTTTTGCATGTTTTTTTGCCATTTAGTAGAGATTCTTTTTCTCTTTTTTAACGCGGAAATATCTCCTCTCTGTGTTTCCCAGCAACTTCTTGTCAAATGCTGAAACGGAAGATACGTCATCGTTGGCAATAGCACGCAGTCGAATCAGTCAGAATGCTTCAAAGAAACGAGGCTGGCTGGCTAGCTGATCTGCTCTACCTGCCCTGCCTTTCTTAGGCTTTCTCTCAAACGCGCGCCATTTATTTCTGTCGTTACCGTTAAAGTTCGAAGCAATATTTCGCCAACAATCTACTTCTCATACATACTAAACGGCTACTTTCAGCATTTCATCGCTGTTCTTGCAGGCATCCTTCTTCCCTGCGCTAGCTCATGTCATGTGTGATGCTAGGCTATAGTTCTTATACACGATATTTTGTTTTGTCGTGTATAAGCTGTGAACTGACCGAGGTAGAAAATGCCTCGCCCACTCACTTTCCTCTAGCTCCAAAAAAGTGTAAAGAAAACAGAGCGCATTTTCTTTGACAAGAGCAGGCATTTACTCTGATAACCATAACGTAAAACATAAGAAGTAAACAACAGCTGGCCCTTTATCGCAAACTCAGGGTAGCCAGTTACATTCTTTACCTTTTGGTGAAGGTGCCACACATCTACTTAGACGGATGAAAGGTCCAAGCGCACTGCTCAACTCGGACGTAATTCACAGTGCACGACATAAAAAGGCGCATGTTTGCGCTGTCGTGAGACAGCCCACATTATCTCACGAGACTTCTTAAAAGCTGTCTCAAAAAATGACTTTTATTAGAGGACGTTAGGTTTTCGCTGCTCTTAACTCGTCCGTACTTGCTGGTGCTTGGGCACAACGCAAATGCATAACACGTGGCACAGAAAAACGCGACGACGCAACGCTGGGCCTCGTTGCGTCTTTCTGTGTTTTGTGTTTACCATTTGCGCTTTACGCAAGCACCACGCAAAGCCATCAGCTGTCCCAATCCGTCACGCTTCTCAGTTTTCAGCGATTTCCCTGTTCGTATTCCGGCACCTCTAAGACTTCTCAGTTGTGGAGCCTTTCTTTCTTGACACAGCCACGTCAAATGGCGAGAATGCGCTACCAGACAAAATCAGAATGTAACTGTACTTCGCCTGCCGTCTCTCTCTCTCTCTCTCTCTCTCTCTCTCTCTCTCTCTCTCTCTCTATCTATCTATCTATCTATCTATCTATCTATCTATCTATCTATCTATCTATCTATCTATCTATCTATCTATCTATCTATCTATCTATCTATCTATCTATCTATCTATCTATCTATCTATCTATCTATCTATCTATCTATCTATCTATCTATCTATCTATCTATCTATCTATCTATCTATCTATCTATCTACCTACCTACCTACCTACCTACCTACCTACCTACCTACCTACCTACCTACCTACCCACCCACCCACCCACCCACCCACCCACCCACCCATCCATCCATCTATCCATCTATCTATCTATCTATCTATCTATCTATCTATCTATCTATCTATCTATCTATCTATCTATCTATCTATCTATCTATCTATCTATCTATCTATCTATCTATCTATCTATCTATCTATCTATCTATCTATCTATCTATCTATCTATAAAAGCTTGAGAACGCCACAACATTATTTGACGTATATTTCTTTTATTGCGCGAGAGTGACGAAGAACCTTAATCGAACAAATGTACGGGGAGCGTTGCGAAAGGTTTATCATCGCGATGCGATTGCGAGAGGTTGGGAAACGGACGGCTAACAGAAGTTGCAAAGTGAATTTTATACGCACGCCGTTTTCACAACCCGCTTTCCATACGGTTCAGCCCTGCTTGGCGTCAACAGGCAGTAAAGCGCGGCACTAATGCTCTTGCATGTATTCACGTCGCACGTGCGCCAATATGCAGGCGGAGTCGTGTTTCTCGTTTGCAACGAGCGCACGCGCGAACATCTCGCTGTGCGCCAATAAGATGATTACAAAACGAATGCGCCCGTTCCCCCGGAACGCGACACGGTCTATCAGATGAAGAAGGCCGCCGAGTGAATTTCGACAGGACGCGAGCGCGCAAACTGAGACGCCTTGCAACGGACGTTTGTCGCAGATGGGTGTTCGGTGAAGGCTAGCGGTTATTACGATATCTGCAAGTGTTTTGCGACATGCGAAATCAGCTCGCCTTTGTGGACACGTGTCCTGTTTCACAGCGGCTCCGCGCTTCAAGGTCATCTGAAGAAAGTTGAGAGTATCGCGATTAAATCCCAGCACGTGTGGAGAGGAAATAAGAGGGCTATGGAGGCGAGCTTTCACAAAGACCGGTCGACTATCCGTGCAGTCAGAGGTAAGGGTTTATAGGCAATAATGTGAGCGTGTATATGCAACACACGAACCTCGTTCTCTTCGCCGTACATCGCCACGCACCTCACGGTGCTTCTCAGTAGACAGGCACATGACCCATTCTCCACGACGGTTACCAGGAGAAGCTGACGTGAGCGGTCCGCGCCAGCTAGAGCCGCCCATTAGCAGGATCCTTAACGGTGTTCGGTGTCACAAAGCTGCAACGTGGATCACGACGGCTACCAAAGTGAAAGACTGCAGATTACATTTTGCCAGCTGGCCGCGCTTCTTTTACCGCTACTTACTTTAAATTGCTTAAAGCCTTTGTATTTCGTGCCCATCGGATTGCGATCACCGCGGTCGGGATTCGATCTGGCGGCCTTGAGCAGCACAATGATAACCTTTGAGCGGTTGCGACAGTATATTTCAAAGAAAGAGGGGAGGGGGTACATGTAAATGTGACTCACAGTGCCTTCGGAACGTCATACGGGCTGAAAAGCGAGAGATACAGTGTCTCAAAGAGCGCCTGTTTGGCTTGCTGGGTCAGGTATAGGCGTCGCAAAGTACCTTGTAGATATACCGAGGGCAATGCACAGGAAATGTGAATTTGTGGTTCTCATTTTTTGCTCCAGTTGCATAATTTGCGTCGTGAAAGTTTCTTGTGCGTGCTTTACGGGCTTGCGTTATCACAGCTCGATTACGTCTGCTGCACACAAGCTTTTCCAGGAGTTGTCCGATCAATTGCCATCGTCGGGGCTTGGTGCACGTCAAAGCAACAGGAGAACCATGCACAATAAGTGATTGCGCTCTCCTGCAGGCGTCTGTGGTGACACAGCTCTCCCGAAGTTGTTTCAGCTGGGACCCGCTATACGAACGTTGACGGCGAAGTGCGCGAAGTGGACGTGTCAGGATTGGGGGCTCAATCCCTTCGTCCGTGGTCCTTTGCCAAGATTGGAGTACGGCATGAATTCGAAGGTAGCTGGCCCATGCCGTCGTCCAACTTATTTACGCTGAGATCGTTGAGGAAGTGAAGAACTGCTTCTCATCGAGAACGAGGAAAAAGGGGTTTATTTACAGAAATTAACTCAGTCTAACATGACTGCTTGAGAAAAGAGTATTAGTCCAACAGGACTGCATGAGAGAAGTGAACCAGTCTAACATGACTGCTCAAGAGAAGTGTGTCCAACAATCGCACAACCACAGTTTTTATACACTCGATCCGCTGGTCCTACGACGCGGCGGCTGTTCGTTTACACACCACCAACTCGCAGCTGCTCTGAAGACCAGTTTACAGACACAAAGGCACACACATTCCGAAGCCCAAGCGACGGCGTTGAAGGTGGTGCCGTTCCGGAAAATCGACGCCGCTCGAGGGACGCTCGTTGTTTTGCAACATGCGGAACCGTGAGAGCGCAAAAATAAGACGTTCCCGCGGTAGCTTCTTCAGGCGTGTCGGATCAGCTCCGCGTTGAGGAACTCTGGAATCATTGTCCCCACACCAAACTCGTCCCGTCACAATGTCGAAGCGGGCTGGAGGAAGGCGGCGGATTCCAGCGCAAAAGTCGCTTCTTTGAACGCCTCGCAGCTGCAGCGGCGGAGAGCGGGAGGTGCGCGTCTTGCACCCCTTGTCGTAATCGGGTGGCAAGGTGACAATCTTGTTGTGCAACCCGCCGTTCTTTACAGCGCCTCCATGGCCCCAAAAGTCTCGACTGTCTAGCGCTGACAACCGCTAGGCAGGAAGAGAATGGCTGCTGGTCAGGGGGGGATTGATGTCTTGGCTCGCAGCGACCACTTGTGCATTGATGTCACCGCCCCAAAACATCCAACAAGGACAGGCAACTGCAAAATGAACCCCACAACACGGCTCTGCGCCGAGATGACGTGCATTGGCTCTCACTTTAGACTCGCTAGGCTTCAAAAAAAAAAACAACAACAACATAAGTGCAGAAACAAAAAAAATGCTGCATTTCACTATGCCAATTTCTGAAGCAAATTCCTGCTGACAAATTCAGCAATCATGGAGGGAATCCTGCTAAATGAGAGGGGATCTTCTTCGCTTAATAAAATTAACACTAGTAACCCTAAAATTTAGGCGGGACCCTCAAACGCAGAATTCAAATTAGCCTGCTCAAACCATCCGCATTGCTATGCAACTTTCCCTTCTTATATCTAACGGAGAAGTTGTACTCTTGGAGAGTGAGGCTCCATCGGAGCAAGCGGCCGTTTTTGTGTGACATTTGATTGAGCCACGTCAGAGGACAGTGGTCGGTCTCGAAGATGAACTTCGCTCCGTACAAGTAACACGACAACTTCTGGGCGGCCCAAACCAAACAAGCGCATTCCTTCTCTGAAGCGCTGTAGGCTTCCTCTCTTACATTTAGTTTACGGCTGGCGTAGAGGATAAGATGCTCCTCGTTATCGTCGCCGACTTGACTAAGTACCACGCCCATACCTCTGTCGCTTGCGTCGCATTGAACTATGAATTCCTTTGTGTAGTCTGGCGCGCGAAGCACAGGGCGAGAAACCAATAGCGTTTTCAAACTTTGGAAAGCGTTCTCTTTGTCCTTATCCCAGTGTACGTTACTCGGTGCTCCCTTTCGGAGGGCGTCTGTTAATGGACTTGCCAATTGCGAGTAATTCGGAATGTACCGTTGATAGTACCCCACAAGTCCCAAAAATGAACGAACGTCCGTTTTCGTGCGCGGCTGAGAAAAATCTCCAATCGCCGCTATTTTCAGCTCAGCCGGCCGTCTCATGTCCTGACCGACAACATGGCCCAGATAAGTAACCTGCGAACATCCAAACCTACACTTTTCCGCTTTCATCGTTAAGTCAACTTTAAACGTACGAAGCCTCGCATTCTTGTCGTAATAGAATTTGGCGTTCTTTTGAGCTAGTGCCATGTTCTTTCCGACTAGTTCTTGGGTTGCGCTTAGCCGTTCCAGTAAATTTAGCACGTATTCAACCACGGTTGGACTCTCCCCTCTTTCCTCCCACATCTCTCTTAACATTCTCAGTGGAGACCGGAGTGTCCTCCCATACACTAGTTCTGCTGGTGAGAACCCTGTCGCTTCATGTGGAACCGTTCGCAAAGCAAACAAAGTTGCCGCCAGACAGTTCTCCCAGTCCTCCTTGTGCTCGTAACAGAGCGCACGCAAAACTCGCTTAAGCACCGAATGCCACCTCTCTACACTGTTTGACTGAGGGTGATAGACAGAACTGTGTATTAACTTTACCCCGCACTTTTGCAAGAATGTGGAAGTCAGTGCGCTCGTGAATACTGACCCTTGATCTGCCTGAATTTCGGCTGGAAACCCAACTCGTGCAAACACTGTCAAAAGCGCGTCTACTACTTCAGTGGAGCTGAGCTCTTTCAAAGGGATTGCTTCTGGAAACTTGGTAGCCGGACACAGCATGGTAAACAAGTACCTGTAGCCTGATTTTGTTTTTGGAAGAGGCCCTACCGTGTCTATTACAAGCCGTCTGAAAGGCTCTGTTATTAAGGGCACTACCTTCAGTGGAGCTTTCCAAGTCTCTCCTGGTTTACCAGAACGCTGGCAGGCGTCGCATGATCTTACAAAGTTTTCTACATCTTTGAAACAGCCAGGCCAGTAGTATTCCATAAGCAATCTTTCCTTTGATTTGTTTATGCCTAGGTGGCCGGACCACCCATTTCCATGACAAAGACTCAAAAGGTCCTCCCTATACTTAGTAGGTATGACTAACTGACCTAAAATCCTACCCTTTCGATCTCTGTAATGCCGATACAACAAACCTCCTTTCTCATGTATCGTTACGTTGCGCCTAGCAATGCCTTCTTTAGCTGTGTTACGTAATTTAGCTAAGCTCTCATCATTCTTTTGCTCAGCTGCCAGTGACTCTCTATCCACGCGTAAGAGTTGATCAAAGTTCTTTGAGGCCGGTGATAACAACGACCCTGTCTCGCTTGGGAGCGCGTCTGCATGCTCTTCCTGCAAGCTAGAACTCTGACACTCTAGTGCTACGCTCTCATGGAGCTGGTCAACTGGCAGGCTCTCCTCAACTGTTCTTTTGTCCCTCGGGCCTAGCTCGGATTCGGGGATTGAAGCTATCCCCTTTTCTGCTTCAGCTGGAGGAGCTTGAGCATTTTCAGCCGAAAGCGCCGAGATCTTACGAGCTTGGCCTCTGGTCAATGCCTGTACTATGCCCTCTCCTAGTTTGAGCCCTCTGTCACGCAGTAACTGATTCGAACGATTCGAAAAGATGTAGGGATACTGCAGTGACAAAAATTTGGAAACTGCAGCCTCAGTCTCTAGCTCCCCGAATGGTCCACTGATTTTGACTTTGGCCATGGGCAGACATACGCTGTGTTCTTCTACAACCTGTTTTATCCATGCTACTTCTCCGGTGAAGTCATCTACCATCACGTAGGACGGATGGACAATGTCCAGCGTGGCGGCACTGTCTCTTAGCACTCGGCATGGTTTTCCATTAACTTGCAGGTCGTGGAGATATGGACTTAAAAGTTCCATATTCTCATCCTTTTCCTCCACGTAGGAAAAAACTACGCTAGGCTTCTCGCAGTTTACAGCTATATGTCCCAGTTTGTGGCATTTGTAACAGCGAATTGGTCTAAAAGATTCGAATTTTCTTTTCTGTTCTTTTTGTGCTGTTTCTCCGTTAAGTTTCTCCTCGCTCTTTTCTGCGGGCTTTTCCGCCATGTCTACAGGCTCGGATCGTCTAGTTTGCGCACCCTTTTTGAACGGAAATGGTTTCCGCGGTCCATTTCGACCGTCCCAGTTTCCCTCCTCGGCGTTCAACTTTCTACGGGTTGCGTACTCTTCGGCTAATTCAGCCGCCCTTTCCACAGTGTTTACATTACCTCTGTCTTGCACCCACAGTTTCACAGCTTGGGGGATGGTTTTGTAAAACTGCTCTAGACACATGCATTCAATGATCATGTCTCTGCTGTCGTACGCTTCCGCGCTTTTAAGCCACTCGACTAGGTTGGCCTTTAAGCTATATGCAAACTCCGGATAGCCCTCGCTATCTTTCTTGCCTGTGCTCCTAAACCTTTGCCGAAAAGCTTCGGCTGAAAGGCGGTATTTCTTCAGGAGACTAGCCTTAACTTTTGCATAATCATATGCATCCTGCACACTCAATCTGGCGATTACTTCCGCCGCCTCACACGGCAACATAGACAGCAACCGCTGTGGCCATGTACTCGGGCCGAAGTTCATCTTTTCGCAAGTCCTTTCAAAATTGCTTAGGAACAATCCTATGTCGGTCCCGACCTCAAATGGCTTTAATAGCCTGTCCATGCGGTACGATTCTGCCTCACTTGATCGTCCCAGAGCGCCTTCACTTCCTTGAGACATCTCCAAACGTTTGCTTTCAAGTTCCAGTTGCATTTTTCTTAACTCGCGATCTTTATCGCGTTCCTCCCTTTCTTTATCGCGTTCCTCTCTCTCTCGTTTTTCTCTTTCTTTTTCCCGTTTCTCTCTCTTTTTGAGAAGTTCCAATCCAATTTCAATATCTTGCTCACTGGCCTGATTGGAAATTAGCTCCAATAATTCCGATTTGAGCATTTCCTTGCGTACATCTAGGCCCAGTTCCTCACCAACAATCAACAACTCGTCTCTCAGCAGTGTCCTTAACTCCATGACTGCTGCTTTACTGCCTTGATTCTGCTCTCTAAATCTAGCTAGGAAAACACAACCTAGCTAACACACAACAATCTAGCTTCCCTACTGTTCTAAACAGAACAACCACAAAATGAAGCCTAGAGAGTCAAAGCAAAAACCAAGCACTCACCACAGATACAGCACCATGTCGCAAAGTCCATCTCACCGCTGTCAGCCAGTTGTCAGGATTGGGGGCTCAATCCCTTCGTCCGTGGTCCTTTGCCAAGATTGGAGTACGGCATGAATTCGAAGGTAGCTGGCCCATGCCGTCGTCCAACTTATTTACGCTGAGATCGTTGAGGAAGTGAAGAACTGCTTCTCATCGAGAACGAGGAAAAAGGGGTTTATTTACAGAAATTAACTCAGTCTAACATGACTGCTTGAGAAAAGAGTATTAGTCCAACAGGACTGCATGAGAGAAGTGAACCAGTCTAACATGACTGCTCAAGAGAAGTGTGTCCAACAATCGCACAACCACAGTTTTTATACACTCGATCCGCTGGTCCTACGACGCGGCGGCTGTTCGTTTACACACCACCAACTCGCAGCTGCTCTGAAGACCAGTTTACAGACACAAAGGCACACACATTCCGAAGCCCAAGCGACGGCGTTGAAGGTGGTGCCGTTCCGGAAAATCGACGCCGCTCGAGGGACGCTCGTTGTTTTGCAACATGCGGAACCGTGAGAGCGCAAAAATAAGACGTTCCCGCGGTAGCTTCTTCAGGCGTGTCGGATCAGCTCCGCGTTGAGGAACTCTGGAATCATTGTCCCCACACCAAACTCGTCCCGTCACAATGTCGAAGCGGGCTGGAGGAAGGCGGCGGATTCCAGCGCAAAAGTCGCTTCTTTGAACGCCTCGCAGCTGCAGCGGCGGAGAGCGGGAGGTGCGCGTCTTGCACCCCTTGTCGTAATCGGGTGGCAAGGTGACAATCTTGTTGTGCAACCCGCCGTTCTTTACAGACGGAGCTGTGGAGACTATAGTTGGCGCCCTACCGTGCGCCTACAGGTGCGGGCGCTCATGGCTGCTTTTCACAAGTGCATCATGACTCCAAGGCAAAAATGGCGCGATAGCTTTCAACTAATCATTCTGTACATGACACTAAGCGCACTTGAAAATGTAGCGTGTGGCTATAGATGTCAACTTAAAAAAATGTGTACGCATGTCGTACTGCGCAGAATTCTCGCCTGAGAGTTCGTATCGCTTTCGCTACGACTCAGGGAACCTTGATGCATCGCTAAGCAACGATATCCGTCCTGTCACTTTGAAGCTTCTTGTCACGCAGCTGAGAAGTGACCAAATGTAGCGGTCGCATTTTTCTATTTTCAAACTTCTGCGCCCGCCAATACATGAAATTCAACACTTCTTCCCGTCTGTCTCTCTCTCTGTCTCTACCATGCCCATTTTCGTCACGCCATTTAGATACGTGGTTTTCACCCCACGCGCTCTTCGCCACAAGCAGTTAAGCCTCGCATGCGGCTGCCGTCAGCCGCGGGACCCTTGCATGCCACAGGCACGTGTCCTATTAGCGCGACCGACAGCGGAGCCGCCATTAGCGGGCCAAGGTGGAGAAAAGCACGCGCCGCGGGACGCCGCCTCCTACTCTCTCTCTCTCTCTCTCTCTCTCCGTCTACGCCACCGTTAGCGCACGCACGAAAGCCGTTCACTGGCCGGCGCGTTGCGGTCAAGAAAACGGCGGCGCTGACTGCGAAAGGGTGAACGACAAGACTTGAGCAGCGGGCTCAGCCACATATACATATGTGGCCGATTCCCGACCTGCGTGCATGGTCGGATTCATTCCCTCGTCGACTCTGGCGGCTTCAACCGTCCTCCAAATCGTTTCGCCATTTCGCGTTGAAGGCGCCACTGCACGTTCATCGGCGCACTTGCGCAAGCTCGATATGCCCCGCAGTGCTGCCCCGCGAAAGATCAAAGGCAGTGTCCGCCAGCGATTGACGTAGCCGGGAAAAGCTTGCGACGGCGTTTGGGAGACTCTGATTGGTCGTGAGTGCAACAGAGATACTGACTATGTACGTTCGGCGACAGTGTATGACGGTCGTGGTGATCAGGGTAACGCCATAGGTAGATTGCAGAGCCGGAGAATCCACGGGCAGCGAATACTATATATGGCTATTAGTCGTTTGGGTTAACGTCCAAAGGTTATGAGGCAAACTATAATGGGGGAGCTCTGAATCAATTTTGACCTTATTCGGTAATTTAGACGCACCAATTTTCGTTTATTCTTTATTTCTTTTTTTTGGGGGGGGCGGGGGTGCGAGGAGGCACTTTGTGTTCACAGAATGCGGCGGAAATGGTTGGGGCTCAAACCCATGACCTTGCACTTAGCGGTGATGGCAATTTTTACAACGATGTACCTCGGCATCTTTGGCGTCGGCGGAAAACATTTATCGTAATGATGAAACTAATAATGCTTTTAAATGCAATGCAATCATGAACCGTGCGAATTCTTCTCATGTTCCAGAATTGTAATGCCAATTCTTCGCACGTTGTTGTTGTCACTTTGTTGTTTGTGTTGCTGAAGGAAATTGGAAAAGAGCCCCAGCTTGGCAATTACATGAAACACGTTTGCGTGGTGTCCTTATGTGCAATCAGCAAGACCTCCCTTACGTTGCTACACCACGCTACATCGATGATTAGTGCGACGATGACGTGAAGCGAACTCCGCGATAGCACTGAATAAACCACAGTTGGCAGGATGCCATTGCGACGTTTGTCTGACGATCAAAGTTGTCGTTACTATGCATATACCTCCCGATCTTCTCGTTTTCGTTTTATGAATGTACAAGCATAAAAATCACTGCCCATGCACTCCGTACAGATGGTTAGCCAGTGAAGCTGAAACGTGCGGCCCGGTGTTTATCACTTGGTTAATCCCGATGGTTTATTAAAAGACGGCTTGGTAGGCTGTCGGATCCTCGGTACGCAGTTGCAGCTTGCGCTCGGCTGCGCGAGCCTGTTCTTCTGCCCAGGCTGCAGCATCGGCACGGCGTAGACGAGCTCATTCCCGGTTCTGCTCGCCGCATTGATGATCGAACGCTGCCTGCTCCTAAGGAGTACGACGCGTGACCTACCCATTTCGGAGCCGGAGGGAAACTGCTGCGCGCGTGCATTGCTGCGACGGAGACCAACGCCGTCACTGCTGGCGCAGCTAATTCCACACCCCCTAGATAGCACAAGGCCTTTTCAATCCGATACAGTGATTTTTGACGTCCCCGCTTTCATCACACCAGCCTTGTCAATGGAAATTTCGGGCCATGTAGAGTGACGTTATGGATCGGAGTAAAGAGGCCTTGTGCTATCCAGGTGGTGATGGCTAATCGCACGCCGCTCCTTCTCTCTCTTTTCACGCATGCGCATGGGGTTGCGCCGGAGGAGATTTTGGCGTACAGGCGATCGATAGACGGACGGACGGACGAATCGGCTAGCCAAATACAGCTTCGCTGCATATATATATATATATATATATATATATATATATATATATATATATATATATATATATATATATATATATATATATATATATATATATATATATGTACAGAACGATCAGTTCGTGTCCATTAGCTTTCTGGAGTAATAAGATATGCGCCTCCTAATATCGGCGTTGGGATGTCACGCGTTCACCCCGTCGCATCGCGATGGGTCTGGAAAGGTATATATAACAGAGACGCACTTTATCCATTCGCCTCTTTTTTAGCGCACAGAATATGCAGAGCAAAGGAACGCAGTTCATTCCAGGAGAAAAATAATGTGGATGAGTCGTGAGGCCACGCGCGTATAGAAATGTGCTGTTTCCAATGGTGAACCATTTCTGAAAGGTTGCAATGCACTGCTCTCCTCCTAACTGATGGAAGGCCGTTCATACTTTGCATGATCCGGAAAAGAACAAAATGAACGGAGAGTTTGTAACGAAGCAATATGAAGGCCTTTTATGCCGTTCTCTCAGTCCGCAAATGAGGCTCGTTGCATGTATATGCAGAAAGCTGTACACCGTGGGACGTTTGTGCTTCCTGGATCGATATTTATATTTTATGAGGCCACGCTGCGGCACAGCATGCTCTAAAGCTTTCATACTTGCTGCGGTGAAAAAAAACAAAAACGTTGCAGCTCTTTTTATAAAGGTATACTTAGTGGCCAAGTGGCCAACCAAGCATGTGAAGGCGCTTACGCTGTGAAAAAAAAAAGAAAGCATGCCCCTTAATATTTCATAGTCACTAGCATACCGCCCATTTCCTTCAAGCCTCTACATTGCCTAGATGCGTTCTCCTGATCCACGTCATGCAGGAAGAAGAAAACAAGGGACCCTAAAACCCTGGCTGCGAATCGTACCGTTAAGAGCGACAGGGACTGGGTCAAACCGTCAGGGTCACGGCGTCATTGACGAATGCGCCCAACATGCGCGCATTGCTGAAGTCGTTTAGGGTGCATCGCTTTTACTGAACGTCGGGCAGGCACCAGGACTGGCCGCGCACGCACCCGATTCGCCCTGTGGTAGGCTCTCGTTGACGCGTAAACGAAATGCGGGCCCCGGCATCGAGATCGTCGCACTTAGTCGGGCAGGACAATGCGTTGGCGGGCTAGTTGGTGTGAATCCATGAATACTTTGTTTAGCGCAAAACGACAGACACAAGAAAGACGAAAGGACAAGGCGACAGGACAAGGCAGGATTGGCGCGTACCCATCGCGTGTGCGACTTCCAACGCAGACGACGGAGGGAGGCTGTACCGGTGTGCGCGCTCGATATGTGGGACAGGACTCGACCCTGAGCCACATGCCGTGCGCCGTGTAGCGGTAATAGCGCGCGAGGAGCCGCACAGAACAAAGCGGCGGCGATCAGCGCGACAGCGCACCCCTCCTTTCCCGCGTCCTCTTTTTCGGGAACACGGGCCGAATCCACGCCCGCCGTCCCTGCCTTGACGTCAGAGATGACGCTCGCGACGATGGAGCAGCGGCAGAGAGGCCGGGCCCCATCAGTGACGTCGTTAGACGGCGTGGAGGGCGAAGGGGCGACGATGAGCCGCCGCGGACGCTTCTCGGTCAGACAGCGGCGTCGAGTGGGGAAGGCCGCGGCGCATGCGAGTAAGCGAGAAATGATTAGCTTTTCATCGTGACGCAACCAATGCAGCGCAGTAAAAGCGAGGGAGAGAAACACAGTGGAAGAGCTTACTTTATTCGTAATACTGAATTTGTAAATGCGTTTCAAATTTCGTTTTCGATGAGCCGACACTTGTGCATTGTTGTAAACATTTTCTCTTGGCAATGAAATAACGCTGTATGATGTTATTATTTTTCGTCGCTATTTTTTTTATTTTAGGGATTGGGAGCAATGTTCAGCTCTTAACAACAGCTTTATTTAAGTCTGATCAGCCTAGCGATGTTAAAGCGGCATTGTGTGTCTACATGTCCGGAATGAACGAATTAATGAATGAACTAATAAGCAACTACTACAGGCGCATATTGCTGTTATTCCTCCATAACTATCAAAGTGAGAAAATAAAAAACAAAGAACTGTTATAAAGCATAAAAAGCCCAAGGTCCGCATTCGTATATAGAGCAGTTCGTAGGCTGGCACGGCTCGTAATGATACCGGCCAATCAGTATAGCGCCACTTATCAGCGAAAGTAGTCGACCAATCACAAGCCTGTTACGAACGAAAATCTTCGTGAACTATTTCCCAAATCAAAGAGTTGTTTGCTAAGCAGTCAATACCGTTTGTAAGAACAAAACAGGTGTCTGTCATGTCTGAGTGGAAAACTAACCAGATTATAATATAAGCACTGTCAGAGAACGAGAAATTTTTGTGCACCAAAAGTATTTGTGAAGCCGGTCTCACACACACACATACACACACGAAAAACGCCTTTGTAGCTGAACAGCTTAAACAAACAAGCATTCTTTTTTTTCTTCGTCATTGTTAATAGTGCTTGCGCCAGCGGAACGTGTGCATTCAGGACCCTCCATTCTATGTTCATTTTATGTGTTCATTTTATCACGAATTCTACTGAGTTTGAAGCCAGCAATTTCTTTCCTTTCCTTCAAGGGTCATGTCAAAAGTTTTATTTTTGTTTTAATTTTTTTACTGATCAAAAAGTTGTTATAATATGTAACCCTTTGGCAGTGCCCAGCAGTAGTTGCATGTGTAAGGAAATAAAGAGAACGCAGCATGACATTTATGGTACGGATGCAGCCGGCGAGGAACCCGACGTCATTGTAGCGTCGTGAGGCATGCAGTGATATAGCCTCGTGCGCTGATTAGGCTGTAGGCTGCAACAGCTGCGGTTTCTATGCAGTTTCGCGTGGCGTCACGGCAGTGTGTACGCTGTAACCAGGGCTGAACTGTGTTCAATTTGGTTTTTACGTCGCTTCGGCGGCAGCTACACTCAGCTTATTTCAGGCGTGTCTACAGCACGAGCATTACACTCTGCGAAAAAAGATGCCGTGACGTGACGTCCGTTACTTTGTCACAAATAAGCTCCCGAAACCTTGCCAGACGCTGGCACGTTAAGAGGAGGCGCGTAACAAAACACCTACTTACACTCGCATGCGTGCTTCTGGATGTGGGATGTGGACCAACAGTTACATTCATTCAGGGTGTATGCAGGGCTTGGATTATATTGCGATAAGATGACGCTATAGAAGACTCATGCTTAAAAGCTAAGCAAATTATTCCAAATCAGCACCCCACGAACTGATCACACCGCGAAGAACGCAGCGGATTCTTACCAATATTTCTCAGCGTATAAGACATGGACAACAAAAAGGAGACGCTCACGTCGCCGAATGATGCGCTGCCAAACTTTGTTAATGCAGCACCAGCTATCCCGACGGTCAAATTTGACGGATTCTTTTTTGACAACCTTCTTCATTAATCACCGACCAACAAGAAAATCGAAGCGAGGACGACAAATGGAACGTAGTTTCTTTCGCTGAACGTAATTCGTCAGCAAGTGCCATCAATGCCGACTCGCGAGGCTTTCCTGTACACTGAAGAGAGCTCGTTATCGATTAGTGTTCCCCCAACCCTCGTCCCTCATTCCTTCAATCCAATCCCCGCATGAGCCTCTTTTGCTGGACGAAAAAAAAAAAAAACGTTGCATCTTATCGTGCTTCATACAATTTTTTTTTTTGTTATTACGCACTTCTAAGACCACACCTTCGAAGCCACGGTAGGGTGCGCCGATATTATCACGAAGTATTACCAAGTCGTTCCCCAAGCAGGCTTCCAATCATCCTCGTTACAATATATCTTTATGGTCTTATCGGTCGCAAATGCGGGTTTATGTGGTAACGCGCAGAACTCCAAACAAAGACAGACGATAACAGGTAGATCAAGATTTGAAGTGATCAACAGGGTCAATAAGTGGGTGTCTCTGAAGCCAGCGTTTCGACAAGGGGAGTTGTATTCGTCTACGTTTACGTCTACGTCTAAGTTCCCTTGTCGAAACGTTGGCTTCTCAGACAGTTCTAGTTAGACCATTGTTGATCACACGCTTAACTGTATGACAGCCTCCGAATGATCTTAGGAAGGTGTAAATTGCGTGTAAAAATGTTTTACGTCGACTTCCTACACCTTATAGCCCAGCAACGCTTCACCACGAGCTGGGATCATTGAGAGGAAACGCGTAAACACGACTTCGCAACACGCCGCTGCACCGAACTCCGCGACCCGATTTGGTTTCTAGAGAAAAGGAGAAGCCAATCCAGGGCCGAATTGGGGTGCGACGCGGAAGGAAGGCGCAAATCGCTCGATGAGACGCGAGGGAACACGATCTCGACCTCCCTTCTTTCCTCATCGCGCGTCGGCTCCAGCTCTGTAGGAAGCACTTAGGCCCTTCCTTTCCTTCCTTCTGCGCGTTTCACCAGTCCCGCGTTGTAGGGGCGTGAAGCAGTTCTCTCTTTCCTCTGCTCGTAACCAAGAAAAACAAATTAGCGGAATAACTCTCGTCTGGCTCAGAACCAGACGTCATTTCGATTTGTTTGGCCGTTGACGTCAACGTCCGCGATCGACTGCGCAAAGGTCAGACGCTTGGGAAGAAGCGCACCCAATTCGGAGGGTATTGAGAACGTTCTGGAAAAAATAGAACTGCGGGAAGGGGATGTGGATTCCAGGACGTATTATAATGCGGAGCTGTGAACGATATGGAGGGTATCTGTAGAAATGCAATTTCTTTAATAGTGCAGATCATAATTTCAAAAATTACCGGAAGAAGCCGTGGTGCTACTTGCGAATGCTTTCTCTTTTTTCATTCAGGTAGGAGAGTCGCCATTAAGCTAACATTCAAAGGCAACGCAAGATTAGCAGTATAGGGCAGATTCGTTCGAACTGTTATGGGCCTTCATTTTGCAGAATATATGCGGAAGACGCGAAGGAAAAAAACAGTTATCCATGTGCGCATAAATGAATCCCGAAGCACGGTCCCTTTGTTTTGTCCCGACATGATTACCAGAGAAATCATGGTACGCTCTTACCCATAGACTCTATTACGTAATAAGAATACATAGTTGTCAGTCCCAGATATCATGCCCCAAGTTAAATAAACAAGCTAAGCCTTCAATGCGGTTGAAATCAACTGTACATTGTTAGCCCGAACGTGAAGAACCATTCAGTATTTGTTGCATTGTTCATAGTCAATTAGTTAGTGATTGTCAATTAACTTTTCAATTATTACACTTGCAGCAGGTACCTCAACACTAAGGGTTAGAACATATTCGAAAACCTCAATTTCAGTTCATTAGGGTGCGCTATCTCTTGCGTAGGTCTTTCTTCCACGCTTAAAAGAAAGCCCGCGAAATATACAAAAGTCTGTTGCAACAACAACAAGAACCACAACATCAACCACAACAACAAGAGCAACGACGTCGACACACAACACACACACACACACACACACACACGCACACACACACACACACACACACACGCACACACGCACACACGCACACACGCACACACGCACACACACACACACACACACACACACACACACACACACACACACACACACACACACACACACACACACACACACACACACACACACACACACACACGACGAGCGCGAAGTCCGTATCAATTTTTGCCCCTCATTGCGTCTCCACTATCTCACTGATACGTTTCTTATAAGCCTCCTGTTTCGATTTTTGAAGTTGGAGATTTGCAGTTGGCGCTTGCACGTAATCGCTTAATTACCTGGGTAGCGCTGACTCATTTTTCTTTTGCGCTTTGCTATTCCCCAGAATATTAAAGTGAGGTAAGCGAAGAGATGTGGACCGAGGTAAAACGGGGAAGACAAGGCGACGTAAGACAACAACGTAATGTCTCGCGCGGCAAGCAGCACCGCGCTCACGTTGGGCATGTGAGGCTTTATAAAACCCGCGAAGTGCCATCTCCGTTCCTATAACCATCTTACGTAGCGGCACTTCGCAACTCCGTTTGACAGTTCGCTCGCACCGGCAGTGCGGCCTCTTATACGGCCACGAAATGATCAAAATGCTTTTTTCTTCCCTCGGAACGAATCCAAGTTGTTGCACGCACTGAACTCCAATGTCGCGCTTACATAAATCATGCGAGACGCTCACCATCGCACGCGCGCGTTTAACAAGAGTTATATGGCAGCCGTACGTCTTTCGGCGTTTGTTTCCAATAGAAACCAGGGAGGGCAGATCAACAACAAAAAGGCCGCACGAGAACTTACAGACGCGCCGCCCTTTTCACTCGGCAGATGCTCATTTGCAGGGGACATGACTGAACTTGGAAAAGCAACGAAAAGAGACAAGGAGAAAGAAAGAGATAAGTGCTTACAAAGGCGACGGAAAAGGAAGACAGATGAAAAGAACGAGGACGCAAAGGGCGCAGGAGTTAAGGACAGTGACGGGCGCTGTTCGGGAGGACAGACACAGATGGCGTGCACAGAAACGGAGACGTTCGAGTCCCAGCGAGAGGCCATCGCCTAGAAGCAAACGTGGGCTGCGCAATGGAGTCGTCGCGGCTAAGAACTCCCACCCTTCGGGCCCTTTTTATGTCCTGCCCAAGGCACACCGTTTCTTTGTTCCACTCTGCTCAAGCGTCCCCGCTATCCGTGACTGCCTGAATGGCTCCTGGATCCGGGACACGGGGCGGTGTGCGCTTGCGCGAGGCCGTCCTTTGGTTTAGACGCCGTGGTCGTAAACAACAAGGCCTGTGGAAGCGGGTCGGCCAACTTCGCGGCAGCAGCAAAATGGGCAGGGAAGTGAGCTAGGAAAGAAAGCCGCGGGGTTGGAAGCGTGCGCACAGAGCTAATGACCCACGCTCTACTAACGACCTCACGCACGTTCGCGATGGAGCACAGCCCCGACTTGGAGAACGAGCTCCTAGTTTAGGCCTATATGGACGAAGAAGCCTGATTGCTGAAGCGCTCCGTTAACGGAGGAACTACAGAAATTGAACGCGGCGTTCAGACAACGTTAAACTTTTCGAAAACGACGCCAGTCAGGCGACTCAGATGACGGCGTGTCTCAGCCAGGCGTTCGCGCCGCGCATGGCTAGTATTGTAGGCAATTATGAGCGCGATGATGCAATATGCGAGCAGCGACTTATTATTGGATGCGTGGGGCAACGCCATTCCCTAACAAAATCGAATGTCGTTTGAAAGCAGACTGTGTAGTTTCTGATTTTCATTTCATTTTTTGTTTCTTTCAAGAGGCTGTCGACTCACGAGCGTTGACTACCCTCCCCCACTCCCCCGAATGGCCCACTTCTCCGTTATTCGCGTTTGAATCCATAATTAGGAACACTGAGCCCAGTCTTGGCGGTCAGGTTTGTGCGAACCCTGGAGGTAATGATGGCATTAATGACGCTTTCATTGCGACTGCGAATTAGAGCACCCTGCTAGCACTAAAGCATTGTCAATCGGTAAATCGCAAGGCTTAAATCCGTGGCAATCAAAACATGAGCATTACCCTGTGAAGGTTCCTAACTATTAACTTGAACTACTTTTGTTGCTCCCCCACAACTCTCTCACTACGTGCCCTGCATTTATATTTTACGTTTTGCTCTCTGCGAAGGCTCACAATTAATTCGTTTTGTTTTCTTTATTATGTTTATCTTAAAGCATATATATTTATGCAAATGAACAATTAAGGACCTTTGCATTAAACCATTCTCATCTCTTGACACGAAAGACGGTCATCGCTCCTGGAACGCCAGCGTTTCTCGACGCGTTCGTAATTGTGCAATGATGCTGTTCTGCTACGCTTACCTGTTGTTGGGTGAAGCAAACACTCAACCAAAACTGTTAGACGGGAAAGCTTGCATCTGTTTTTAATTTCCCGTGAGAGCACACTGATGCAATCATATGGCGCGCAATTCGTGATCTGCCTAAATGGGACGTAGCTGTGTGCCCGCATAGCGAATAAAGCAGCAAAATGGAATTTGTTTCCGTTAAAATTCTGTGCCGTGTATTACAGGTTAAAGTGGACTCACCATATCCAGAGTAATTTGTTCCATGGGCATGCCCTGATAAATAGATGTGTGAAAAGTAAAAATTGGCATTCACCCGAATTGTAGCCCGAAGCTACAAAGGAAACCCGTACGGGTTCCTTAGAAAGAAAGCCTCGCAGTTGAACAAAAATTCGTCCTGGTCCGGGACTAGAACTCGGGTCCAACGCCTTTTCCGGGCGGTCGCTCCACCATCAGAGCTAACGAGGACGCTAGCCGATCACAGAGCAAGGGCAAATGAATCGACAGCTCGAGACACTGGGGAACTGAACCTGCCCTAAAAAACCCGTATGAGTTCCTTTGTAGTTTTGCGCTACAATTCGGGTGGATGCAAACTTTTTTAATTTTCACACATCTATTCATAAAGGCATGACCATGGACCAATTTACTCTGAATATGGTGAGTCCACTTTAACCTGTAACCCACGGTACAAAATTTTAAAGGAAACACGTTCCATTTTGCTGCTTTATTCGCTATGCGGGCACAGAGCTATGTCCCTTTTAGGCGCATCACGAATGGCACGCCATATGATTGCACCTGTGCGCGCTCAGGGAAATTAAAACCAGAAGCGAGCTTTCCCGTCTAACAGTTTTGGTTGAGTGTTTGCTTCACCCAACAACAGGTAAGCGTAGCAGAACAGCATCATTGCCCAATTGCGAACGCGTCGAGAAACTCTGGCCTTCCACGAGCGATGAGCACCTTTCGCACCAAGATATGAGAATTGTTGAATCCAAAGGTCTTTAAATGTTCATTTGCATTCACCCGAATTGTAGCACGAAGCTACAAAGGAAACCCGTACGGGTGCCTTAGAAAGAAAGCCTCGCAGTTAAAGAAAAATTTGTCCTGGTCCGGGGCTAGAACTCAGGTCCAATGCCTTTGCGGGTGGTCGCTCTACCATCTCCTCTAATCAGGAGGTTAGCCGATCGCATAGCAAGAGCAAATTAATCGACAACTCGACGTACTGGGACACTGAAACTGCCCTGAAAAACCCGTATGGGTTTCCTTTGTAGCTTCCTGCTACAATACGAGTGGATGCCAGTATTTCACTTTCATTTTTCATTTTCGTTTCACTTCCGTAGAACTGATTTGCCAAATGCCAAACAGAAATGTGCTTGTACTGATTTACGGGATTTCCAAGCGCACAGCAACCTAGTAACTTGCTCTCATGTCTCTTTAGACGTCCCATTGCCAACTCTGCCTGTATTTGTTCCATGTTTACTTGGATATTGTGATATGCTTGTGTGGGAGCATACAAAATTTCTTTATTGCAGAGTGTTATATACTTCGACTAGTTTGCTCATGTGAATATGGGACGCCTGTCGTTAACTCTTTTTGTTTTGATTTTTCTTTTTTTCTTAAGGCTATTGCGTCTACGTGGTGCGTACACGGCGCTTTATTATGAAAGGGAACACGCGAGAGCGTGGCCAGTGCTCTACGAAGGTGAGGGATTTTATACGAAGGCTACCCAGAGCGCCTGCAAGTGGCAGCAAGAGGAAGCACGTCCGCTTCTGGCGCCATCTATTGGTGGCCAGAATACCCAGACATGGCTGATAGGCGAGCGCCTGCTCGACCAACAGTGTTTGGCTGTGCTCCCTCCTACGCCAGACGAATGCCAGACTATGCGCTGCAAACGTGGAAGTGCTAACATATGCTTGTTAGCTAACAAGTACTCCCAGCGCTTTTTTTGCAGCATGCAGCTATGACTCCCCGCTTCCTCGCGTAGCGTGAATAAATTTCACCTGATTCGGAGCTGTTTAGGAGAGAGCGATACAGTACGGCCAAGCTTAGGTTGAGATAATTAACCTTAATTAATGTGTTAATTAATTAGGCTTCGAAATTTGTGTAATGGTGATCCTTCCTTATTTACTCAAATAATCAATTATACTTAATTAGATATATGAAGGAGACGTTTCTATAAGTATTTAAATAATAATCAATAATACTTAATGAGACCGAACTAATCTCGAGTAACCTTAATTAGCATTGATTGTGCTACAAGAGTAATGTTAAATACCTTATCTTGATTAGTCTAATAATCTAACATAAATTAAGTTAATTGGCATCACTATACTTAATTGCCCTTAATTAAACGTCATTACGCTTAACATATTTCGTGATAATTAATCTTATTAGTATATTTTTACATTAATTATTCGTATACCACTTCTATACACACTATATATAGTCATAATAACAAATCTCAGTGGTCGTACGTAGTCTTAAGCCATTCTCATATATTCCTCCCTATGACCCCGTGTATACATTTGTATGGAGCGCATCGTGTGACGCGTTACGGGCAGAAGGACGGACAGATGGAGTTCCGAGGGAAGTAGCCCTACAATGCTCAGATGTTATTATACGCTGGGAGTACAGCTAATAATCACCGGGCGTATGTTGGCACTTCCAAGTTTCCAGTGCGCTCGCGTACCGAGCGCGGTTTGCTAGCAGCAGACGCTGAGCTGCAGGCTCCGCTCCTTGCGCAAAAGACATGCGGGAAAAGCGCAGCTAATTTCAGCAGGCGCTTGCCTTACGGCGAGGCCTGGTTATTCTGGCCACCAATAAATGAAGTCAAAGATGGGCGTATTTAGTCTTGCTGCCACTTACTGGCGCTCTAAGCAGCCGCCACAAAGCACAGGCCACGCGCTCGCGCGGTCCCTTTTCATAAAGAACTGCCGTGTACATTTGAAAAAAGTCGCAGTATGTCCCGAAAGGCGAAGCATCTATTTCGACAGCCAAGTAATAGACAGCTATACAAAGTAAGGATTGTAGTTTCATCGGCCGTATAAACTTGCAAACATTCGCTTATTAACTAAATTAACAAGCATGGTGTCAGCGCGCAGAGGCAAACATGAACACATCACACTCGATGAACACGGACACTCGCAGTCAAAACGCTGTAGCGTCAGGAAACGCGGCAGCAGCGGCGAGCGAAGTGATCTTCGTTCTGTCTATCGCTACAACGCAAACAGAGCGGCGAAAACGCAGCATGCACTAAAGTACGAGCCATCGAAGCGCCTAGACTGTGCCCTCAACGCCGATCGCTTTCAACATATGGCGCGTACGGCCGTGGAATACGCAGTACAACACTTGCCCCCTGCCTCGCCTACGCCCTGAACCTAGAGCGCGACAGAAAACGGCGCGCTTCCTTCCCACTTTCCTCCTATGCGCGCGCGAGATTGAGCCGCAATCGTCACCTGCCCTCACAGGCTTTCACTCGCACAGCCTACGGCGCGCGGCGACGGTGTTATCACCCTTGGACTTTATACAGAACATCACGGCGACGACGACGGAAAAAATGCGCCTGAACTGTCAATATAATTGCTATCGCGATAATAAAGCGAGATGTACAGTCGATTATTCAACGGCGTCTTGGGACAGCCGGCTCTAATCTAGCGTACATTTTTATTTGTATACACTTAACAAAAACAATAACAACAACAACAAACCGTGGCAGGCCTTTTGGCCATCATGACAGCGTGCTGATACGGCAGTATAAGAGCGACACGCCGACGCCGCCCTACATCCCGCCTGATGAGCTCCATGTGTTTAAAGCTAACTATTACTGCGGGTCCTGTTAACCACTGGTCGTGTAACTCTGAATACACATAGTTATCGTCAGACCAACCAAGCTCATAAGCATCGTGAACGGGCGGTTTTTGTGATAACATTCCTCATGGACGCGTTTTATTCTATACGCGTTCCGAATTTCGCGTTGGTGCTGCTCTGCTAAGGTTAACGGGTATTGGGTAAAGTATGCAGTAAACACTACTATAAGGAAATAAAGCTTGCCTACAAACAAACAAACAAACAAACAAACAAACAAACAAACAAACAAACAAACAAACAAACAAACTGATAAATATTCATAGTTACACACATCAGGGTGCACTAAAAATCTGAAATTTGCACCATTGGTGTAGCACAGCGCAAAAGCGTTCATAAATTTTAGCATTAGTGCAGATAATTGTTTTGTTTAGTAATAATAGCATCAGACGAAGAGTAAGTGAGTTCTACACTGAGGTGTTATGCGGGCACAACAGTGGGCATTTTGAAACATTTCCATTCACTTATCTTGCGTGTGAATCAAATACATCGTTGACATGTAATATTATAAATATATAATTCATATATGACTTGCAGATATAATGACTTGTATATGTAACTTGAGATGTATATCGCCGCAGCGATAATTTCGGGGGCTGTCAGGACTGGCTAAACCTTCTTCTGGTTACGGGTGTGGTTCTACAAATCGTAATGCCCAAAGCGTCTGAAATTTAGACCTTCAGGGTTATACTACGCAGAAGTGTCACCAATGTTTGGTATTAGCTCATAGAAGTTAAATATTTCGTAGTCGTCACAGCATAAGGCATTAGACGGAAAAAGAGTAAGTCTTTAATTTTTTTCATATCTGAAACATCCAACATCTGAAATCCGTAGAACTAGCGCTGTACTGCTTTAAACTTCTGACAGTTTCCAGTATGAGGCAACTTAGACAACTAAATTCCTGCTTAGTCGTCATTACACGAGCGTGGCTTCCAACATTTAACCAATGCGCTTATTCGCAGACATATTGTATTGTATTGTATTGTATTGTATTGTATTGTATTGTATTGTATTGTATTGTATTGTATTGTATTGTATTGTATTGGGTTTTATGGCGCATAAGCAACTTAGGCTATCATGCGCCAAACACATGGTATAACTTATTTCAAAAATTGGGTATCCTCAGCGAGGTCCTTGTCCGGACAAGGCCTCTGAGGAGCCCAAAAAACCAAATGAAGACATCAGCCTTCTTCTCAGAACTGAGAAAATGGGTGAGGTGCATCATAAGATGCGTGAAAAAACCGGGTAATAATTTTTAGAATTAGTAGTTCTGCGATACATTATATTTCGTTTAGGATCGCTGCGTCTTTCAAAAAACTAAAAACAGATGAAGTTTCTACTAGTGGGTTATCTCCTAAAAGCAGACTGGGATGGAAGGGAATGCGTTCATTGTAAAATACAGTAAATTTTTTTTTCCTTAGCCGTTCGAGTTGTGTGCACGAGAATAAAATGTGATTTACAGTGAGTTCATCTCCACATTTCTCACATAAGGGTTTGTCTTGTTTTGTCAGTAGAAAGTTATGTGTTAGGTGTGTGTGTCCGATGCGCAGGCGGCATAAAATTACTTCTATAAAACGTTCCTGATGCCTGCATGATCTCCATTCTCCTAGAATAGGTTTTACTAAATGTAGTTTGTTATTTTCTTCTTTATTCCATGTACGCTGCCATTTTTCTTTACGCTTGTTTTTTACTAACTTCATGCAATCTGCATAGGGTATACTTACAGTACTGACATCCTTATGGCAGGCTTGAGCGGCGCACGCGTCAGCTCTCTCGTTGCCTCTAATTCCTTGATGGCTTGGTATCCAACAAAGCTTAATTTCGTGTCCTTGCGTTTGAGCGATTATTATGTTATGGATTATATTTCCTATTAAAGGTTCCCTTACGTTTCGGGCTTTCAGTGCTGTGATTGCACTTAGCGAGTCCGTGTAGATAATGCTGTTTTGAATGTTCATCTCGACTATTTTTGATACAGCCACCGAAATTTTGCAGACATATATCCCCTCCCCCCCCCCCCCCCCTATGGACATAGAACATAAAAAAGTGTCACGCCCTGCGATGTTGAACAATTATTTATGTTGTTCAAATATGACCCTGCTATTGTAACATGCACTTACACTGGTGCGCGTAGCTTATGACATCCAGTCAGCGAAATCACGCCGCTACTACAACGACTAGCATTTACTCTCGCACGGCCTGTCTCAAGAGAAGCGCGCGCATCCCTCGAGACCGGTCGTGACTCTCGTTACTGTATCACGTCCATGAGCCGCCACGCGGCTCTGAAAACTTACGATTTGAAATCCGCGCTCCCTATTGCATAGTGGCCTCAGAGATGGTTCGTCAAAAGATGCGTGGCCTCGGAGAAGCACGATTATCAAGATTTGTTTCGAACTCACAGTTATCTTACGAAGTTATCAAAATAATAATGCCTGTAACTGAAAAGTGGGGCTCATTAAACACGAAATTTCGAGCCACCTCGTCTCCTTCCTCAGGGGTTTAACGGCGGATGACAGCGGGTGCAGCTCAGAGCGCTCGAAGGCAACGCGCGTCGACTGACTCTGTAAATGCCCACGAGATGGCGACGCCGGTCTTTGTCGTGAGCTCTGGGATGTGTTCGCATAAACCGAATGAAAATCCTTGCGATCAGATGTACTCAGCAATGATATTGTTTGCACGAACGTACTTCTTTCAAAAGGAGTATTACCTTTACTACTGTTCTAGGTGTACAAGCTACGAGACTTCTTTACGCACGATATCTCAGTGAATAAAAAATTGATATGCAAATATTCTATTAATATTAATAGTCAATAAGCGTAATTAATTCAAAAAGGTACACTTTTCTAACATTTCTATGTCAGCTTCACTAGCCATTAAGCCGAAATCGCACGTGCATCCTTCTATCGTGCCAACGTCAACTACCTCACTGAGATGATCGCCGCGTGGTGACGAGGTTGACGATTTCCATACCGTGGCACATATCCACGATGGGGGATGGGCCAAGAAGCGGCCGGTACACTTAAAACAAAAAAGAATAAATAAAGTTGTACAAGGCAATATAAGGGTTGTCAGATTGTGTAGCTAGCATGGGTACGGTGATAGCACCTGCATCTGCGGTAGTTTCCTTTACGCCAAAGAGGCAGGAACGAAATGGGCAAATTCATAACATTTCATTCCCCGCTTCACGAAAGCTTCGCTTCGCATAGATTCCAAAATATGCGTTGTGTCTGCATATTTCTTGCTCGCAAAAAAAAGAAAAGAAAAAGAAAGCACACCCGCCGTGGTTGCTCAGTGTCTATGGTGTTGGGCTGCTGAGCACGAGGTCGCGGGATCGAATCACGGCCACGGCGGCCGCATTTCGATGGGGGCAATATGTGAAAATACTCGTGTACTTAGGTTTAGGTGCACGTTAAAGAAGCCCAGGCAGTCGAAATTTCTGGAGTCCTCCACTACGACGTGCCTCATAATCATAAAGTGGTTTTGACACGTAAAACCCCATAATTAAAAAGAAAAGCTATTGTTCGAAAAGAAATACACATTCGTTGCGTTGTTAGGAAGCTTTAAATCCGCGGTTCACACACACACACACTATATATATACAGGATTTTTCAGCGAACACTTTCAAAAACCTTTAAAAGTTGCCTTTGGCAGATATCACAGTTCCAGTTCATGAGCTGGTCTACTCGAAGCGGCGGACAATACTTGCACAAGAAATTGAGATGCAAAATCGACTCATTAATAAAAAATCACTAATTCAGTTTTTCACTAATTACATTATGGCCCATATTGTAATGTACAAATTCTAGCCGTGGAGTTTGCAAGGCGGATCCACTTGGAACAAATTTTCAAGATGACACCAGTTTCGAGATATAAATTCCCGAACTTTGCGGAGAAATGCATTGGCGTTCCAGTTAATTTGTTAAGAAATGTCGTTTCATGCACTGAAACACACAAGTAACTGGCATTGCTTCTTATCTGAGAGTCCTCTAGAGGACGTGGCCGTTAGTCAGCATTGTATAAACTTGACCAGTTCTTTTAACCTGACTAAGGCCAATAATACAACGCCTGATAGTTCCTCAAGCAGTCCTGTTAAGCTAGCTTCACTCGAGAGCGCTCGTGTATTGTACGTTGCCAGGGTCAGTTTATATTGGCGGCCTGTCCGGGTCAAGAGATTCTTAGCACCCACTGCTGCGCTACAGGTCTGACCGCCGCCTTGGTCAGGTGTTCCGCAGCTGCTGGGGACAGAGGGTCATTGGTTGATTGAATGAGTCATCAGGGAGGTAGTGGCCGAATACTGCACCAGGAAGGCCAATTCCTGTTTTGGTGAGGGAGCGTCTTTTGTTGAAGCTTAGTGGGCCTTCCTACTTTGGCTATATCTGGATTAGTATAGCCCTATTGGCTCTCGTCATCTTTTTTTGTGGTGTCAGGCGCCACTCCAAGCCTGGAGGGAGATGTAGTTTACTGGAGGTAGACTCGAGCTTACCACCTTCAGACATAAAAAAAATGGCTGTGGCTTAGGTAAGGTTAAGCCCAGGATGCGAAGCATACTAGCCTTTATTTTAGTTGTTGAACCACTGTTTAGCTTGGTGAGCTGCTGTTGCTTGGCTATATTTGGTTCGGCTAGACGAAGAAACAACTCATGCGTTGCTCTGCTTCGCCTTGGACGCCCCGCATTGGACGCGGTGAGCGTCGAGCAACGCAGCGTTCGGCGCGGCAACGAAATGTGCGCCTGAGCAAGCGACGCACGCCTGAGCCTTAGAAACAGCTCGTTTCTAAGGCAACACCGCATTCACTAGAGGCGCTTTTGTACCGCTTTGAAGCATCGTACTCGTGGCTCAGTGGTGGCGTCTCCGTCTCACACTCCGGAGACCCTGGTTCGATTCCTACCCAGCCCATTTTGCAGGAGTTGAGCCAAAGCCACTTCTCCTCTGTCGTGACGTCACGGTGTCACGTGGTATTCAAGGCGACACCGCCGCGCCTGAGGAGCTGGGTTGAGCTCTCGTAATATGCTTCGCATAAAAAAAGAAACCCTAAGATTTGAACTCCTGACTATGGCAACCCAGGAAACGAGACAGCTGTCAGGCAGCGAGGTCACCTTATGGCAGAGAAATCCACCCAGAGGATATTACATGCCAAAAAACTCCTTTGATTCATCCGCGATAGACGTGCAGCACTATATATAGCATTATTTCTAAGTGGTTTTAACATCGTGGTTCCGGAATCTCACGTACGCAAGCGTCCGTGAACGCGGCTATAGGTATACGAGACATTTTCGACGAGCTTGAACTTAAAGCGAGCAGTGGGGAAAATGAGTGGCGGAACGGGCCCCCAGAACACTGTGGTTCTGAGCCGCAAATAAGACAGGCAACCTTAACAGCGGCTACGTGCCCTCGACCTTTCTACAGGTTTGGACAGCGCTTATAGAAGAGCTAATGAGAAAAGTAGTGGCTTTGCTTACTGGAAAAGCCAAGAGACACGCACGCGCGGTGACACCTTCGACTGCCGTTCTAGCGTGCCTCGCTGCCGCAGGCTTGGAAGAATTCCTTTCAGACCCAGTCGCTAGCAATTCAGGATTGTTATGCCTCCTCTAAACTACGCCAAACGCATAGCTGAGATCCATTTCTCTGTATTTTCGCTTCTGCTGGCACCCTCGAACAATCGAATTATGGGGTTTTACGTGCTAAAACCACGATCTGTATATGAGGCACGCCGTAATGGCGGACTCCGGATTAATTTGGACCGCCTGGGGTTCTCTAATGTGCTCCTAAATCTAAGCACACGGGCGTTGCTGCATTTCGCCCTCACAGAAATGCGGACGCGTGGCCGGGATTCGATCCCGCGACCTCGTGCTTAGCAGCGCGACACCAAAGCCACTAAGCAACCACGGCGAGTTTACTGCGGCAATACAATTATGGTTTAATGTATGCCTGATTGATGTGCTCTTGTGGTTTCTCCCGCAGCTTACGCTTCTTTAATGGATACAAATGGCGTCACACGAGGATATAATCGGAAGACAGTTATAGAAAGACCTTAAGATAAAACCCTCTATGTAAATATAATAAAGGCGAGAACCTTTTCGCACACAAAGCCTGGTACTAAAACAGTTTTCAGCAACAATACTTTAAATGAACATAGCTGGAGGCAATGTCCGGAAAAGCACGAAAGGACGGAACGTACAGAAAGGCGATACATGACTAGCCTGGTTATTTTTCTACTCTTCTTTTTTCATTTTTATTCTTTTTGTTTTTTGCCTTAGAATAATCTGTTCGCGCCTGAATTTCGATAGGCTAAGTTTAACTATTGCTGGTTTTATGCACATTTATTAGGTGAATAGGCACTGAACTAAAAAAAAAAGCATTACATATATGTAATCGAATCGAAGAAAGCTGAATGGAAGAAAATCATCTGTTTTAACGACCGGGGACTAGGCAATTATATATATTTTCGTTCGTAACGAAAACTTCACTGCTTACACGCCTAAATAAACCGAATAGCTTTGAGCTAAGCTTGCCATCAGGCCGGAAGTACCGCGGAGGCTTCGAGCTCCCTCCCGGAAGTTCGCCAGACCGTAAAGACTTCCGCATTTGACGCCAAGTCGCGTGTTTCGAGCAAACACTTTTAGGCGCCGCTGTCCACAACACAATGAATCTATTCACTGCGTGATAACATATGCTGCGGCTTGTTGTAGAAACTGTGCGCAGTAAGGTTAAGTTCCCGCATTTTAAATAAGAAGATGAAAAGACAGAAAAGAAAACACATAAGATATTATAATAATGTTCTTAATTTTAAATGTAGAAAGATAGGAACATTGGTTAAATCAGAGCCGGCTACCCTAACATCCCAAATTTATTACTCAACCAACAATAAAAAAATGGAAAAGCTAGTATCAAGAAACACGACATTATTATTTCTAGCTCCAGGAATTAGCAAGACGCCATCGAGTCAGGTATGTCGCGACAATTACGAGACTATTGGAAATCTGTACCGACCACAGCTATAAACAGATCAAATGAACACCCTCACGCACGAAGTACCGGAGTTTATCCGTGCAGTTGCAGCACTTAGCTAATGTACTCATATATATATATGCTCCGATCTACACAGTATAATTGTTTTCGGCCGCGATGAAACCGACAAAACATACAGGCAGCGGATACGAAAGCACTTAGTAAAGCTTGCGGAAATTAAGATAGAGGCTGCTTTAGCTATGATACTGGCACCAGGGAAGGGAATGAGACTATATCGAAGCTCAGACGATCCGGATCCGGGGCCGTATTCACAAACCATTTCGTTCTTGTGTGCTGATTGCTACTGGTCGGCCGATTGTGATTGGCTGACATATCTTGTTCCTATGTGAAAACCTGTCGCGGAGGCTCGGCGGCTATGGCATTCTGCTGCTCAGCACAAGGTCATACGTTCGATTCCCGATCGCATTTCGATGGGAACAAAGCGCAACAACACTCGTTTTAATTAGATTAGGGTGCACGGTTTGAAGAACCCCAGGTGGCCAAAGTAAATCTGGAGTGCTTCACTACAGTGTCTCACGTAGCACAAGTGTTGCTTTGGAAAGTTAAACGACATAAATCAATCTTACGACAAGTTCTAGCGTAAGAACTCAAACTTTCTCCTTATTTTCTACAACAATATTTCTTGTGTCGAAACGCCTGCTAGTACTAGCATCAACTGCCCACGCCTGAACACCTATCACCAATTCGCTCCAGGCGTGAGATTGACTGTTGCATGTGCAGTGTACTGGAAAGCCCTCAGCTAATCCTCTGGTAAGAACTATGACTGTCAAAAAAAAAATAATAACAATAAAACTTACATGTGGTATGCTGGTGGCTGCTCGAAATAACCAGACGTCTCTTTCAGCGCTTCAATCATCAAAGCGATGCTTTCTTTGCGTTTATATCTGCTGGGTCGCTTAGCATCTACACGGAAATACATGTGAATACATATACCAAGGTTATATGTGCACCGAATGAAAGTAACTGCGAAATGGTTTATATAACCTTTGTATATGCCACCGAAAAAATTGTGCCAGTACGCGCACCTATGTACTGCGTGGAAGAAGAAGAAATTTTATTAAAAAGAATGGTCCGGCAGTTTTTATTGTGATAGCCTCAGGTGGTGGCTCGAAGTTCTTGGACTCGGGCGGCTTGCCGGGCGGCCCAGAGCTGGTATTCCAGCTCCGAACTTTTGACAGCCGCCTCAAAAAAAAGCTAAATTCTAACATAAGACCTGAAGAAATGATGACAGCTCACCGGTATCTCTAAAGAACACCAACCACTTGACGGAAAAGTCTCTTACACTTAACGAATTCATTAACTTACTTGACTTTTTTTGTTTTTTATTCAGCCGTTTGGCGTGTGCCAGCGCGTGTGCGCCCGTGCTTGGCCAATCCCTTCCAGAATGAGCTTGTGGCACTGTGACACTGGTATTGAGGTGTGGGGGGGGGGGGGGGGGGGGCTGCGCCCCACTCCAGAAACATGCCGCCACTCTTCAATTTATTCAATTATTATTTTCTTTTGCACAGACATGATTGAGCGTCCAATGACCCCTTCCCGTTCACTCGTTGTTTCGACAAAGGAGGGTGAACTTCTGGATGGTATATATATCTTGGATCCGCCACTGTTATCGGGTGTTACTTCGCCATGTACACTTTAGATGTAGTGCCGATAGGCGTTAAATAACCTGAGAACTCTCCGACGACACCGCACTGCCATTCAGCAAACGGCAGCATCGCGGCCACCGTACACACGCAAAACAAGCGCGATCTCCTTAGGCACACGCAAGAGTTGAGTGGGCTACGGGCTCAGACACAGCCGTGCACGCTTCGTCTGCGCGTCTCGCGTCGAATCGACCGAACTCGCGAGAAGGACGGGGACGGGAAAAAGAATAACGGGGGGGGGGGGGGAGCTATAGGCCGGATATACGGCAGCTGATGGGGGGTCCTCGATCTGTTTCCGCTTCCGTCCGAAGCCGCGGTTGCGCTTGGCCCGAGGCTATTTTAATAAAGCGGAAACGGCGGGCGCGCGGGATGCTCCCCGGCCATCGTCGAAAGGGCACAGCTCCTCCTCTTTTACACGAGTTGTCGTGCGTCGCTCCCGGTTTGCTTTCGCCGAGAAACGCGCAGCACGCGACGCAGATGGAAACCATCCAAAATGTCGCGGCGGGGCCCGAGAGCACCGGCGCTGGGCGCGAGCACAGGGGACGCTCGTTGTCCTCCGGAGGAAGTGGCGACGGATATGCACGGCGCGGTTTTTTTTTTTTTCTCTGTCGTCTTACGCCTCCCGAAGTTCCAAACTAAGTAACCTAATCTCAAAGCAGCCTCGCCAACGGGCGCGATATTGCGGTAATATTATACACACGGTACACACGCCGCGGGCTGCGTGCGAGTCTCGAAATACACGTGTTTCTCGGGTTGTGTACTCCGCCGCAGCGGGCCGTCGGCAAAGGTTGCAGTATAGGGAGTTCCGAGATCAGGACAACATTCATTTGGGCTATATGGTGCATACTTGAATTAGGAAGGAACAGCGCCAACTAAGACGGTCACAAGTGGGGAGAACGACACAGGAAAAGCGGTTTTTCGGTGTTGATTTTTCGGTGAATAAAGATAGATGAAGTTGGAGCTTGTCCTGTGTCGTTCTCCCCACTTGTGATCGTCTTAGTTGGCGCTGTTCCTTCCTAATTCAAGGAGTTCCGAGAGCTTATAAACTGTGCCGAGGGCGTTTGGAAATTCCAAATACTCGTTGCCGTATGTCAGTGCCTGCCAGTGTGTCGGAACGGAACGAAAAACAAAAACGGAAATGGAAACTAAACGATATTTTTGACCGTAACGAGAAGGTAACCGACACGTTATTTATTATTTTGTTTCCGAGTGAAATAAAAAAAAATTTGATTGGTTTTTTTCGGCTCAAGGGGAAAGTCGGCAATCTGAAACAAACGACGTCAGGCAACGTCAGAATTAGGGCGTGTCTCAGGGGTCCGCATAAGCGCGTATTTTGGGCAGGAATAGTGCGAGCGTTAGCCGGTCGAGCGCTCCACTAATCTAGGGCTGCCGCTCGGTGCAGTAGCAGATCGGCATCAAAGCAACGGCCAGGGCTTCTGCGCTGAATAGCTTATCGTTTCGTTTTCTACGGCTGCAACGCTTTGTTACCGAAGTTTCCTCGTTCGTTTATGTTCGTTCAAGTTAGTTTTTATAGGAACAGTGACTTGACTCAAGGCACTGATCATGATCTCATAATTCTTAATCTACTTATTGTGAAAAATAAATAGTACGTTTTATAGTACGTTACATTGCTCCGGAAATTTTTGCGCGCGAACCAAAATCGTTACGAACCGTTACGGATCATATATATATATATATATTTCATTCCGGAGTACAGCCGGAACGGAACTTATTTCAGTGGAGCGGAACTAAAACCAGAACGAAAAACATTTCGTTTCGACACGCTGGTGGCTGTGGCGTTGCGTGGCTAACCTCGAGGTCGCGAGTTCGATTCAGGCCGCGGCGGCCGCATTTCGGTGGAGGCGAACTGCAATAACGCTCGTGTACTTACATTTAGGTACACGTTAAAGAACCACAGGAGGCAAAAAAAATTCGGAGCCCCCCAGTATACGGCGCGCCGCATAGTCAAATCGTGGATTTGGCAACGGAATTCCCAGAATAAATAAATAAGAAAGAGGATCAAAATGACACATGTGCTGCCAACGTTATAGGTCATTCTATAGGCAGTCAAGAACTAGTACCAGGCATCAATCGAGCTCAAATTGAGAAATAACCAACAAAAAATTACCAGGAGTCAGCATTTAAAAAAAAAAGATGAAAAAAAATGCTATTTGCACGGAAATCAACTGCGGAAGATATGCCGAATCACGTGGGCACATTAACACATTCTACGGATCGACAAAAAAAAAAAAATTTGGCGAGTACATCGCTAAATAGGCGCTTCTTGGTACAAAGAAGCATGAACAAGCCGTAGCGCGAAGGACTGCGGCAAGCGACCGCGGAATTTTTACACACGATTAGACTGAAACAAGATAGCCCGAAAGTACGTGCTCGTCCTGTGCATCATAAGAAAAGTTTTAAGTCGTTAGGCCTTGTCTGATTTGGAAGGATAGTCCAGTTGAGCAGGCGCTTTAACACAATGGAGATAACTTTACTTAGACGATCAAAGTCCCACTACTGCCTTATAGGGGTCTCGGCGCCGAAAGCTTACCGCAAAAGGTGGTTCGCCTGTGCGCATAAAAAAAAAATGATTTGAACTGTTATCACCTGCTCTCAAACAACTCTGTTCCTTTTGCACGAGGGGTACGACGACTACGTATATGTGTATGCAGATGGATCAGCAACTGTCCAGTAGTACTCTGGAGCCATGGTTTTCCCGGCGAGGGAGGTAGGACTAGTCAAGCTGCCGTTATGGAGCTTTTATCCTGCCATCCCTACCACGTTGTATATATCAGTGTACTTATGTGGTAAAAATAAACTTCTTCTTCTAAAGCCACCACAATCAATTTCAAGACGCGCCACCCTACAGTTAAAAAACTTGCAGTTAATTAAGGAAAATGAGATATCCACCTAATCGTAGCAATTGGTACAAAGGAAACCCATACGGGCTCCTCGAAAGGAAAAAAAAAGAAAGGAACCCGTATGGGTTTCTTTTGTAACAATTGCTACGATTGGGTGGATGTCTCACTTTCCTTAATTAATTACTTATCTCCACCTTGCGGGTTTCCGCAGAACTATTACGTGGAACTTGCAGTTCTTCGCGCTGCCCTTCGTCTCGTCAGCCAAGAAGAGCCTCGAAGGTGGTCCATATTCAGTGACTCGAAGGCAGCACTGCAGTCTTTACTAACAGCCATGCGGCGGGGAGCACGCGAACAGCCGGTATTCGAGATTATAGAGGACTGATCCATACCTTGTCCGAGAACGGACACCACGTGACATTTCAGTCGCTTCCAAGTTACTGCGGCGACATAGGTAACGAGCATGCCGGTAACGCTTCCCGGTCGGCTTTTCAAGGCGACAAAGACGAGTAGGTACCGTTATCAAGGACAGATGCCACCAGAAAACTTCGAATGCTCATCCGAGATATCACGTACTCCACGTGGAGCCCTGCAAGTTTTCTTTGCAACTGGCTGCACCAGCTAGACTCTTCTCTACACATTCGCATCCCGGTTGGACTCTGCCGACGCGAAAACTACCCTGCTTTGTCGAATATGACTATGGGAGTGGCCCTTACGCAGTCTTTTCCTTTCCGAATCGGTTGAGCCGACGACTCCTCGTGTGATGGGATTGTGACGACTGCGGTAGTGAGGAGACTCTTCAACCCCTTCTCTGTGACTGTACTCGCTACAATTTTGAGAGACGATCGCTCGCAATCGCGATAGCGCGCTTGAACCAAATACCTTTATTAGATGAAAACATTTCAGAATGCCGACATCACAAGCCATAACAACAGAGGGCGACGAGGGCTCTGTTCGAGTTTGTAAAGACAACAGACTTGGACAAGCGGCTGCAGACTGGGCTTATGTTTGCAGTGCTACAAGTACTACTGCGCTGTGCGGTGATTGTATGCAGTGACAGTGACTGACTGCAATTGTGTATCTGCGCTTGATTTCTTTTTCTATCTCTACTTTCCTGTCACTTTACACCCCTCCCTCCCCTCTCTCCCCAGCGTAAGGTAGCAAACCGGATCTTCCCCTCTGGTTAACCTCCCTATCTTTCCCCTTTCTTCTGTCGCTCTCTCTCTTCTGACTCAGCAATCTGCATTGGCAGATTTCTCGTCTACACTTGCAAACATTTACTGTGCATCAAGAGTTCAAGGGCACGTTTAATGCGGCATCCCTAAATGGGATGGTATCAGGGGCGCATCCAGGGTGGGGGTGGGAGTGCGGTGTTGCACACTGGACACTTGCACTCTCCCCTCCCTCCTTCGCTTCCCGTTCCAGGACAAGTGCGAGCCCCCCTCGTTCCCTGCCTCCTCGAAAAAATTGCTGGCTACTCCACTGGATGGTACAAAGAATTTTAATGCCTTTCAATCCAGAACTACATCGCATGAAAAGAGAAAGCAGGCTAACAGCGCATGTACCGGAAGCTTTGCGTTAAAGATGCAGAAATAGAAAAAAAAAAAGAAAAAAAACTGATGATGATGACTAAACCTTTATGTTGTTTTACTTTCAATTGCGCTCTGAAGCACCAGCGCATCATTCCAGTCAACCTATATCGGCGCTTGTGAAGCAGCAGTGAAAAAGCAACAAGAAGAAAAGAAAAAAGAGCGCCCTGATAAGCTACTTCCTGCCTGCGTATACTCTAACTCTACTGACGGCTATAGAGGCCGCCCGTTATGCCATGGCGTTATGCTTTTCCAGAGCCGCCATAGCGCTAGGACTCTTTCTCAAAACATCCGGGATAGCTGTGCGCACAGCATATTTGTCGTGATATGGCGCTCATTGTGGGTTCAGAAGTGTTCTCGAATCTGTGTCTAGGTTGTAAAATATCTTCTAAACGAGACGATATATACGCCTTTAAGCAAAGTTGAAAGAAGCAGGAGACCCGAAGCCTTCTCCTTATGAAGATAACAGACAATGAAGCCAAGAGAACCATAGGGAAATTAACCGAAATCCTCAATCTTTCATTAATTTCAATCAAGAAGAACTCCTGATTTTCCCATACTTTTTGGCTTCGTTGTGTGTTGGCTTCATATGGTTTAAGCAGAGTGGCGTCACATAATTTTTTTAAAGCGTTAACATTAAGAGTGCCAAATTGCAAAAAAGTCCATGTGTGTGAAGTGTGAGAAGCCAGTCACGTCGTAGAGGTAGAGGTAGGTGACGTGGTAAATGTACATATGTGCATGCATACGTGCTTAACATTTTTAGTTTTACGGTGTTTTTAAATATCGCCTGTGGAAGATAGGATTATTCTAGTCTTTAAGATGAGTTATTCAAAGAAGCAGACATTACTAGCACGAGAGATCGAAACACATTTAACTAATTAACAAAAATTCACTCATTAACGTCTTAACAATTTACTTTAGGGCATATATTGTCATTTACGAACTGTAGCCGGTGAGCTTAAATTCGTAAAGAATTTTCAGAAAGACACCTGTTTCGAGATATTTCCCAAAGTGTGGAGCGAAATAGATGGGCGTTCCAGGTAAGTTTGTGCTTCTATGTATAAAATAGTGTTTTGTTCGAAAAGCCAGTGAAACAACAGCGCATTTTTAGGCGAGTTTGATGGCGCACATCTAGAAACTGGTGCCATTCTGGAAATCTATTTCAAGTCGATACGTCTTGCAAGCTCAAGGGCTACAATTCATAAATTGCAACATGCGTCCTAAAGTACCTGATTAAGAGAAGTTAATAGCGATTTTTTTTAATTAGTTGAATATGTTCCAATTTCTCATGATAGTAATGTCCACCGCTCCAAGTAATCCAGATCGAGGACAATAATTATGCTATTTGCCGCAGGTGATTTTTTGAAAATTCCATAAAACTTGAATACGAGCATACATGTATACATGTCTATATAGTGCAATTGACAGTGGGCTACTCCGAGCCACCGTCAGTTGCACTCCTCCCCTCGAAGAGGCAGGACGCGTGTCGAGTGAGTTCCTGAAAAACAGTCTGGAATGTGGTAAACTCGGTTTAATTCATGGATGCTGGAAAGCAAAGAGGCGCGAAGTAATGCTAATTCATTTCTCTTGAAGTTGCCTCTAAATGGCCACAAACTTTTCTTAACTTACTCTTTCGAGCCTTCAATACTGGAATTTGATTCAAGCTTTGCTAGTTCATAATTGAGAGCATTTGCTATATTCCGTCTTATTTTGATCAAGCCAATCGCATACAAAGTAGTGCGATCGACAGCTAATGCCTTGGGTATATTCTGACAGGTTTGTTTGGACTCCATGCCATTTATTTCATTTGTGTAATGATATCGCAGTTTGTTCAGCGTGTTGTAACCTACAACAGGTACAAGGTGCTCCGGCGTATGTGCAAAGTTGTAATGGTTCCAGGACTTAGGTTAGGAAATGCGGTTGTTGGCTTGAAATCAGGGGCACAATTAGAACTCGATGGCAACCAAAGTTCAGCGGGACGCCTCGCATTGGGCGCTCACGGGAAGACTGCAAATGAAGCTGTGCAGGGCGATATGGGCTGGACAAGATTTGAAGTGAGAGAAGCTCACAGTAAATTTGATTATGAAGAGCGACTGAGGAATATGAAAGAACGTAAATGGGCTGGGAGAGCTTTCAGGTATTCGTACAGGGAAAACATTGATTCACAGTGAAAGAAGGAGGGAGGAAAGAGAAAAGAAGAAGGCAGGGAGGTTAACCAGAATAACTTCCGGTTGGACAGTGAAAGAAAAGAACTAGGAAGCTTACCAGCAAGTATGTGGTCTGTGGGGTGGGCAACACAGCAGCAAAGAAGGTCAAGTGGAAAGTCAGAGAGGCTGAAATAATCTCATGGGTAGCGGCAATGGAAAAGAAACCGGCTACGAGTAACTACTTAAGAGGAAAAAACGAAATCAGGAAAGAAACAATTTATGATAACTCAAAGGGAAGCTCATTACTTTTCGAAGCGAGATCGGGATGCCTTAGAACACGCACCTCTAAAGCAAGATATAAGACGGAAGAAGCACGTGCTTGCTGCGGTAAAGCTAGGGAAACTATGGAGCATGTTTTATTAGAATGGGAAAATATCTGCCCAGCTGTATATTACGGCATCTCTGGCCTCCTTCAAGCCCTTGGGTTCAGCGAGAGCAGGGGGATAGTAAACATGTCCGCAGTAGAGATTAGTAAGTGGCGATTGGAATATTGGTGGAAGAAAAGTAGGGAAACGACAAAAAACGGAGGCGTGAAAAAACAAAGTTCACAATAGGGGTTCAGAAAGCTTGCTTATGGGAATGCATCGTGGGTTCCTTTTCCTTTTCTTTCTTTTTTTGTTTTGTTTTAGCATAGGTAGGGCATTACGCAATATAATAACAAGAGCTTGGTGGCGCAATTCACGGCCCCGTTCCAAAGTGAGATGCTCATAGCATCCATCCATCCAAGCGACGTCAAGGCTAGTACTCGCGTTTGTCGTCTCCTGCAGTCCGGGTGCTTTCTGTGCGCAGAGTTTCATTTTGCTCCCTCTTGTTGTCTCTATGATAGTGCACTTCCGATGATCCTTTGGAATAGATTTTTTTCTACTGTACGTGATTGCAAAATTTTACAAATTACATTGCCGGGTATCTATATATATATATATATATATATATATTCGTTTTACAGTAAAAGCATAAGGAGGAGGAGGAGGAAATAACTTTAATGTGTCCTGAGGAACCCCTCCCCACCCACACTTGGTTTAGTGGGCGGCAGGGGTCGCGGGCCGCACCCACATTGGGACGGGAAGCCCGTGAGCATCCGCCCTTTCGTGAGCCCTCTGGACGGCCCGGAGCTGGGTCTGGTGGTCGTCGCTTTGCAGGGCGTCCACCCAGTCTTCTTCTTTAGTGAACACGGTGCCGCTTAACGCGGAGCATTGCCAAAGCATGTGCGCTAGCGAGCAGTAATATTCACCACAATCCGGACATTGCGGCTCTACTTCTGGTGAATAACGGCTCAGTCTGCCTCTCGAGGGGAACGACCCTGTCTGAAGCATTCTGAATATCGATGACTGTGGTCTAGTGAGTTTAGCGTGGGGGAGTGGGAAGGTCCTCCTCGACAGCTGATAGTGTGTTGTGATTTCGTTGAAGGTGAGCAGCGGGTCTCGGTGCTCCCCTCCCTCCCCGCCACCTCGCTCGCCACGATCGCCGCGGTGCGTGAGTCCTCGCGCGCGTCCGTGCGCCAGCTCGTTGGCGTTGGGAAATTCGGGGTGCACGTCGGCCCCCATGTGGGCTGGAAACCATTTGACGAGGTGCTGACCCGCGGCTCCCTCGCTGCCGAGGACGGCCGCCGCTTCCCGGGATATCGAGCCCGAGGCGAATGCTCTTGCCGCCGATCGCGAATCTGTGTAGACGTAAGGACGTTCGGGGTCTCTCATTGCCATGGCTATTGCCACCTGTTCGGCCACTTCGGACGTTACCCCCTTGACCGATGCTGCGTTAATTATTGTGCCATCCCAGCGTACCGAGACGGCCGCGTACCGGTCGCTGCGCCCATACTGGGCCGCGTCTACAAATGCCGCCAGGCCCGGGCAGTTGGCGGTCGATTGCAGCAGTGCTCGGGCCCATTAAAGTAAAAGCATAACTAATATGATTTTTCATATTGTTTCACTACCTTGAATTAAGCAGCTCTTCAACTCTACTTAGCTTACAATATCTAAGCGCGAATTTTCACGAGTCGCGCCGCTTCGGAAGAAAATTGACTGCACTTTAAGCGTGAGAGCAGTAAGCATGCCGAAACATTATTCCGGAAGCATGACTCGCGGTTACTCAGACCCATAGCATAGCATAGCATAGCATAGCATAGCATAGCATAGTATTGTATCCTGCTGTTAACAGCGCAAAATGTAGACAAGAGACGAGACAAGAAGACAACACAAGCGCTGACTTTCAACAACGTTGAAAGTCAGCGCTTGTGTTGTCTTCTTGTCTCGTCTCTTGTCTACATTGTGCGCTGTTAACAGCAGGATGGAAAACCAACAAGCTTAAGCTGCTATTCTAGCGAAATACATAGCATTGCATAGCATAGCCTAGTGAGCCAAGAGCGCGCGCCGCGGCCAGGCGAGCCGGAGCAAGTGTCGTCTTGCGTGACGTCACTCGAGAGAGGGTGCTACTCCAACTTCTCAACCCTAATGGCTGTTTACGATGACGACACAAACGATCTTTGAGATTTCCCAATTTAACTTTATCGTGGCATTCTGTACGGCGTCGAACAATGTGATTGGAAAAACACTTTCGCTTTGCATACTCGACGCTTTACAGCGGGTAACCCTGATCTATTACGTAAAATCGGTCGCTTTCTGCATTCAGGTGTTCATTTGTGGACTATTAGTGAATAGAAAGGACAGCACATACAAGTTCGCGAAGTTAAAAAGCGGCACTTAGAAAGGCTAACACTGAAGAGCAGCGGAGAGCAGGCTTGCCCAAAACCCACTTTCACTAATCCATTTCTCCGCTTCGCACACAAACGACTCGGCCTCCTAGCGTTCCAAGTGCACAGATGACATCCAGAGGTCAACGTAACTTCGGCTCCCATGAGAACCAGACCGAGCCTACGAGGAAGAAGTATGGCGTTGTTTTGTCTAGCCCGCTCTTCTTTTTCTTTTTACTGCCCCACTCTCCGAGTCGTCTCGTTTCTTCCAGGTACAACATTTAAGGAGTGCAGGTAAGGTCTAGGGTAGAAAGGGCGAACCGCAAAGGGCTCTGCCGAGATCCTAGGTTCAACGTCCCGCGGGACCTTCGCGGGCGCGGATGCCGTTCAACCCGGCGTCCTATGCCACCCCGCGACCGAACGCACCCTTGCTACGCAACGAAGACCTCCCGTATTCTACTAGCGGCACGTATAGGTATAAAAAAAAAAGCGGTAGCAACATGGCACTGAACAAACACCGAGGGGTGCCGTTCAATACGGCGCCTGCATATCTTAGGCTTGGAGCTCACGAACGCTGGGCCTGTGTTCTCGGGTCTCAAGGGGTGAGAGGGGTTGCGCGTTCAAGCGCCGGGGATGGTGAAGGCACAAAGGAGCGACCCGTATGCAACAGCGGGTCAACTGCAATTCGCGAGCTGTTGTACCTCGGCCGCGCTAAGTAATTACCCCCTCCTAGCCATGAGGGCGCACTCTGCCCCCCCCCTTGCCCCCCCCCCCCCCCCGCTCCCGCTGCTGTGAGAAGCGCCGCATGTTTGAGCGGGGATGACCCACACCGGCGTCTACCGTCTGGAGGTCATAAGGTGGCAGATGGTGAACGCGTTCCGTGCCCTTAGCTGTTTGATGTACGAGCGATGTCCTTTGACCCCGGCGAAAGAGAAGCCCGACTCTCTGCAGCCTGAGTAACGCGGCCTAACAGGTTATATGCGAAGCATTGGAGGTCAAAGGAACGACGACTGAACGCGCGACGCTGCCTGGTGGCGGCTGCTCAAGTCTGGTTGTGCTGCGATATCTCACCACTGGACGTTTAAACCACGAACCATCGGCTCATGAGGTCGTCTTCAAGAAGTGACACACCATTGCTGACGTGCGAAAAGAAAACGCTATAGTTGAACACAGTCGTTATTTGAATTTATTGATGAATTTCTAAACAAACTGAACCACTTTACCGGTGACAGGACTGCCAATGCAATTTGAAAATGACAGTGGGGATGCAGCCTCAAACAGCGACAGTCGCCGCGCGCGCTGGGAGTCTGCGTTGCTCGGCTCGGACCTGCAGTACCAACTCTGGGCCGTCCAGCGAGCCGAAGACGCCGCCAAAAGCTAACAAACCTTGGCCGAAACCTAGGCCGGGTCCAGGCTTACCCCACCAAGTCGCAGGGCACTCGATAAAGTTCTTTGAATGAATGAATGAATGAATGAATGAATGAATGAATGAATGAATGAATGAATGAATATGGATAAAAAACGCCGGAGTTGCCCTGTTGCCCTTTAACTTTAATGGTTGGTTATATCGTTCACCCTCCAATACTGGTGATCAAAATACAGCATTTTAAATTATGGGGTTTTACGTGCCGAAACCACTTTCTGATTATGAGGCACGCCGTAGTGGAGGACTCCGGAAATTTTGACCACCTGGGGTTCTCTAACGTGCACCTAAATCTAAGTACACGGGTGTTTTCGCATTTCGCCCCCATCGAAATGCGGCCGCCGGGATCGGTATTCGATCCCGCGACCTCGTGCTCAGCAGCCTAACACCATAGCCACTGAGCAACCGCGGCGGGTAAAATACAGCATTTTACGTGCCGTGACGCAGAAATTGTACAAAGAATAGTGAGTAAGTTAGTGGCTTGCAAGCTACTCGGACATCACTTATAACACAAAGCCCATTGTTGCAAAATGATATTAGAGCTTCAACGATTGAAACGAGTTAAACAGGTTTCCTCTGCAGCGATATCCGGATCGGATAGAACCAAGGTGAGAGCAAGGTCACCCGTTGCCGCATCCGTGCCGGAAACATGTCGGGCAAACACGACGTCGGCGAGACGAGCACGCATCGCCCTGCAAATGGCGTGCTTCCGGCAGGTGCAGGCATATACGCGACTGTTTGAGCCCCGCTCGCTTCTACACAGCATTTAATGGCATTTTCATGAGTTATTACTCTCCTTCTGCCCATACTGACTACAGTGAGCTTCTCTTCAGAGCCCGGTGAATCCTTACGGAAATGAGCGGAACGCATTTCGGAAGGGAAATCCGGGGAGTAAAATTGACAACTCGAAAGCTTTGCGCGAAAAAATTGAGGTTGTAACTAAAAATTAAAAAAAGAATTAAAAGGTGGCTAATTTCTATTCGCATGATAATGTCATTGCAAGGACTTGCGACTGCAACTTAAGGTTTCTTTTGCCGACAGTGGTGCTAACGTACTTGCCCTTCCTCGTCGATAGCCGCGTAATTCATTGATTTTGCCAATGGAGTTCATTGGCAAAAGGCAAACGCCGCTTAGAATGCACGTCGACAAACTTTTGCTATAGTAAGGCGCAGGTACTGTCTGCCTAGGTGAAGTATCTACGTTTGCAGCGGCATAGTATTGTGGAATCACTGTAACGTGGGAATCGGCGAATGACGGCTGTTGACTTCAAGGTATAGGTGCATACCTTCGCATTTTTTTCGCCTTAATTAATTGCTTGATTGGAAGTAGCACACCCTAACTCCTTTGATGCTACGCGAATGCGTAAGTGCAGCTTGCTATCGCAAACAAAATTTTGCGTGATAATACATCTCGGAGGCACATACGACACAAGAGGCTTCAGGCAAGGAGCTACAGGAACAAGTGCAAACATTACGTGCAATCACTAATGAACGTAGGAAACTCGTAGTCAGGAATATGTCACAGCGCGAACCGCATACGTGTAATCGACTTCCCGCATGCATGGGCAGCCAGATAACCACGTAGTTTAGAAAAAGAGAGAGAGAGCACCCTCTAATGAAGGGTATAGATATTTTAGCCGGCGTATAGACATCGCTGACATGCTACTCTGCGTGGGGAAGGGAATCGGGGAGAGAAAGAGAGAAGGAGAGAGAGGCGCAAAAGAAAGGAATAAGTTAAAGAAAAATCTGGGCACCGAGTTTTCTGACTGGTGGGCAACGGCGTGCAATGGTAGAGTCCTTCAGAGTATGCACCGTCCTACAACGAGGTGACAGAATTCGCCGCGTGAAAGCTGCATGAGGGTGAGAGAGAAATTACGGCGAGGTCGGTAGGGTTAAATGGACCGTCAGGTGGAGAGGCAGGATGCACTTTCTTTCTACTGCTCTATTGCACTTTCGCGTATTGAATAACGTGAGTGAATGAAAGGAATAAAATAAGATACAAACAAGGCATAAACCTACTGAAGCACAAAGAGAAATTGCTATACGCGCTTTTTATCCCGTGCTGCACAGGTAAAGAGATCTTGCAATCAATGCAAAATCTAACATCGTCACGGCGTTTAACGTAGTACATGTGATTTCTGTACATTACATGTACATTACGTGTACATGTACATTACTAATATGGATGAGATAGTTCAAGTGGCTGAGGAGTTCTATAGAGATTTATGCAGTACCAGTGGCACTAACGACGATAATGGAAGGGAAAATAGTCTAGAGAAATTCGAAATCCCAAAGGTAACCCCGGAAGAAGTAAGGCAGCTGGGGAGGATCAGGTAACAGCAGATTTGTTGAAGGATGGTGGACAGATTGTTCTAGAGAAACTGGCCACCCTGTATACGCAATGCCTCATGACCTCGAGCGTACCGGAATCTTGGAAGAACGCTAACATAATCCTAATTCATAAGAAAGGAGACGCCAAAGACTTGAAAAATTATAGACCGATCAGCTTACTGTCCGTTGCCTACAAACTATTTACTAAGGTAATCGCAAATAGAATCAGGAACACCTTAGACTTCTGTCAAGCAAAGGACCAGGCAGGATTCCGTAAAGGCTACTCAACAATAGATCATATTCACACTATCAATCAGGTGATAGAGAAATGTGCGGAATATAACCAACCCTTATGTATAGCTTTCATTGATTACGAGAAAGCGTTTGATTCTGTCGAAACCTCAGCAGTCATGGAGGCATTACGGAATCAGGGTGCAGACGAGCCGTATGTAAAAATACTGAAAGATATCTATAGCGGCTCCACAGCCACAGTAGTCCTCCATAAAGAAAGCAACAAAATCGCAATAAAGAAAGGCGTCAGGCAGGGAGATACGATCTCTCCAATGCTATTCACAGCATGTTTACAGGAGGTATTCAGAGACCTGGATTGGGAAGAATTGGGGATAAAAGTTAATGGAGAGTACCTTAGTAACTTGCGATTCGCTGATGATATTTCCTTGCTTAGTAACTCAGGGGACCAATTGCAATGCATATTCACTGACCTGGAGAGGCAAAGCAGAAGAGTGGGTCTAAAGATTAATCTGCAGAAAACTAAAGTAATGTTTAACAGTCTCGGAAGAGAACAGAAATTTACAATAGGCAGCGAGGCACTGGAAGTCGTAAGGGAATACACCTACTTGGGGCAGGTAGTGACGGCGGATCCGGATCACGAGAAGGAAATAATTAGGAGAATAAGAATAGGCTGGGGTGCGTTTGGCAGGCATTTTCAGATCATGAACAGCAGGTTGCCATTATCCCTCAAGAGAAAAGTATATAATAGCTGTGTCTTACCAGTACTCACCTACGGGGCAGAAACCTGGAGGCTTACGAAAAGAGTTCTACTCAAATTGAGGACGACGCAACGAGCTATGGAAAGAAGAATGATAGGTGTAACGTTAAGGGATAAGAAAAGAGCAGATTGGGTCAGGGAACAAACGCGAGTTAATGACATCTTCGTTGAAATCAAGAAAAAGAAACGGGCATGGGCAGGACATGTAATAAGGAGGGAAGATAACCGATGGTCATTAAGGGTTACGGACTGGATCCCAAGGGAAGGGAAGCGTAGCAAGGGGCGGCAGAAAGTTAGGTGGGCGGATGAGATTAAGAAGTTTGCAGGGACGGCGTGGCCACAATTAGTACATGACCGGGGTTGTTGGAGAAATATGGGAGAGGCCTTTGCCCTGCAGTGGGCGTAACCAGGCTGATGATGATGATGGCGATGATGACGATGATGATGATGATGATGATGATGATGTGATTTCAAAATAATATTCATGAACGATTGAGTAATTGGGCGCCTGAATTGCCCTATTTACTTTTTTTAATGACTGTCTTCTTGCTGTGAACAAAGCATTTGGTTTTCGAGACAATACATCTCGTTCACGGCGTATATTTACCGTGCGTCCCAGCTAACGTTAGCAGATAATTTCAACGAAAGAAAATTGGTTTAAGAACTCGGTGCAAGATACAGTTATGAGGCCTGCGGTGTTCGCAGTCATGAGAGGTTTGATGATCGAACACCACAGGCATTAAACTCGTACTTTGCATGGTGTATTTCTAACATCTTTTTTTTTTCGTTGAACAGCTTGGGGGGGGGGGGGAGGGGGGATGAGATGACACGATGGCACACCGGTGTTTTGTCAGCAGAGGACTTGTACGCACTGGGGAATCTTCCGGTTATCATGATTAGCCAGTGAGCGAAAAAAAATGCCTACATTTTTAATTAGTATCATAATTGTGTAATATCAGATGTCGAATTGTGCCTCATCGCGTTCTAAAACACACACATTTCAACGTAGCGGCGCAAAACGCGAGAAAGAAAGCGAAGTGAAGGCGGGCCGGCGCATTTCGCACGCTCCACTGCAGCGCTCTCACACGGGGTTTCAAAGAACCAACGGGGATCATCGGCTGACTTCGCGAAACCGAAAAAGTGCAAGGCAACGACGTAGCTGTTGGCTGCTGATAATGTCAAGCTGCCGCGTCACGCTGTTTGATTGAACTCCGCCTACCAGCTTCGGGCGGTGATGACTGAACCCAAGGGAAAAAAGAAGGAAAAAGAAATTCAGCGCCCTTCCACCCCATGTAGAAGGTTGACCAGAGAAGCTGTGTATGTGGGCCCCTTAATGGCGAACTGCACACGAAGGAAAAAAAAACACTTTCGCCGACAGTCGGCAGGATGAAACCGGTGTCGTGTTGGCCTATAGTGTAAATTAGCCTTTATGGGATGCCCTTCTTTTCTTTTCCTGTATTTTTTAGCTGCGCGTCATCTGTAAAAGGAGGATCTCTACTATGTCTCCCTGTGTCGCGCTTCTTGCATTGTCGACTGCGAGCTTGAGAGCCAGTGGAGTTATGGAAAAGTAGGGTAACTCTTTCCAATGTCGCTCTCACTGCAGAAAACGTGGTAGTGGCGCGGCGCGCACCATCGTTTCAGTTGACGCCGCAAACACCCGCGGTGTGTCTAGCAAGTGTGCAAGAGCGGCGCATACCGGAAGCACAAAACTGCTACGCCAACTCGGCGCCCACTCTGCAAATTTTATGCTTCTTTTCATCCAACTGTGCGTGCGTGCGTGCGTGCGTGCGTGCGTGCGTGCGTGCGTGCGTGCGCGCGCTCCAACAAGTACTCGAAGATGTGCAGGAATATGTGTGTTTTAGCAAAAAAAAAAGGAAAAGAAACGCTTTAAAAAGACACAAATATGTGTACTGCTTTTTGCGCACCTTTAGTTCACTAACGGAAAGATGACCCTACATTTATTTTTGCGTTACTTCCATCCCGACTGCCAATAGTGTAGACGTTACCGTATCCGGATGAACTGAGCCCATGGAGGTTATATGATTTCAGGTGTTCGCAAGAATATACCAGAAAAAGAAAAGCAACTCTGAACTGCTAATATCCAACACGATAGTACCAAATATTTCATCGAACACTTCGCAAGAGTAGACAAGACCAAATGTTGGCATTCCCTGCACACGCCGCAGTGATTCAGTGGCTGCTGAACACGTCACGTGCTAATTCCCTGATGTGACAGCCGCATTCCACGCGTCGCATGCTTAGAAAGCGATGCGGGCGCTGCTATACATTTCATGAAATCGACTGGCTTCAGTGACCAGTTGTAGGCGTGAAGTGAAGGACAACCGCTCGTGTTCACACTGAGAGTGCCTTCTTCCCTCCGTCTCCTTTCTTTCTTTTCATTCTTTAACCCCCCTCCCCCCCGTGTACGGTAGCAAACCGCACGTGCGTATGGTTGACCTCCCTACCTTTCCTTCCTTCATTGCAGATTGCCGTCGATGCCTTTACAATATTCGCTCAGCAGTGATTACATAACATATTCATCGCAGATATGAAGTTAGATCTGTGTAATCGGCTGGAAGTGGTTTAATCACATTCTTTGCCATCAGAGTATAACAAAGTTGACACTCATTTTATCTAGTCCATTGTGTCGACACAGACGGAGGACAGCGAAGTCGAAGCAACGAAAAGAACATGCTTGAAAAGTGATTATCTCCTTCATGAGTCAATGCGCAGCTTCTGGACGTCGAACCCTTCTGTTCACAATCGCTGCATCAATGTGTATATAGAGGACCAGCTTGTATCTGGTGTCAGGCGGTTGGCGACAGTCTCCTTTTGTCAAGTGCAATACAGCTGAGGACAACCGGGGAACGCATGACGTCACTGAGACTTCGCTACGACATTGTATTCTCCGCGAGCACTTCGAACCGAGCGAGGCGTCGATCGTGGGACCGAGCTGGTGTGCCCTTTGATAACATTCGCACCAAGGCTGCGCTTGGAATATCTTATAGCTACGCTGACTCAAAGCGTATTAAGGGCGTACTTGGTTTTGATAAGTCAAACTGGGCGAAAGCTCATTTGGTTTCCTTTCCTTCTTTTCTTGTTTAGAGTGATTATTTGTGAAGGGTCTGTGAGAGTGTATGCGAACGTTAGAGACCTCTGAAGGGGACAACCCCGAATGGCGGCAAGAGCGCCTCCATAGACTTGACGCTGGTTTGCGATTTCGGCTTCCACTTCGGTTGCGGGGAGGCCAGGAAACAGTCATCCATCGATTGCGGCTCGCTGCGACGTACGCTCACCGATACCTTCACAAGAGTGAAAAGAACGGGACCCTGAATGCAGCGTCTGTCACACTCCCGAGACTATAGCTCACATACTTTGTGTGTGCCCTCAATATGCGGCCGAACGAAGAACACTTAAGTCCAGTGTTGACTGCTTCGACTGCCGCCCCTTCTCAGAAGAAAATATTTTAGACGCGTGGAGAAGAGTTGACTATGCCCAACTCACCGTAAAGTCACTCTTGAAATTTCTACGGGAGACTGGTTGAGACGAACAGCTATAGAACCTGTAAGAGGTGAGGACAGCGCGAAATGTGTTTGCGCATTAACATATTGTGTGGAAACTTGCGTGTATTGTGTCTACGACACGCATCCGCGTATTGGACAACGCGTATGTAGTAGCTCATTGTACCATAACATAGTCACCTGCCACCTACCTTTTCCTGTATCTCCCACTTCCCCTTACGCCGGTGAGAAGTAGCAAGCTAGAGACACGCTCTCCAGGCTGACCTCCCCTCCTTTCTCTTCATTGAAATTTACTCCTCCTCCTCCTGTTTTCAGCGGTCTCTACACGCCAAGCTAATCGGAAAGCAATAAAATCGGTACCCATAATTCGGTCGCGAACTAGTAGATAGCCGGGCAAATTCACCCCACCTATCATCATCTTTCATTCATGCAAAAATTTAACGTTGTGGAGAAGCCGATGAGATACTCTACCGGTTGACAACATTTCCATCAGTAATACGTAAATGAACAAATTCAACTAAATTTAGAAACGACGACCCTCTGCCTTCTTTATAAAAGGGGCTATCAACTCTCGTTCTTTTCGTATTTCAAAGGGCAGCAAACCACCGCGGACGTCCACAGGCATCGATGGTTGGGTCCACTCCGTATCGAACCGGGTCTGCTTACCTAAAGTGCTGCTGGTGAAAGGTGTAATTAACTGCGGACAGTCCCACAGAAGGTTTCGTAGTGGCCTGCCACAGGAGTTACGCTGAACCTAGATTGAAATCACATATATTTTTCTTACGTAAGAACCAATTGCGATTGACCATTCGCCTTGGTTATCATGATTAGCCGGCGGCCGTTTTGACGAACCCCTGGGGCGTACGAGCTGCCTTGACGGGTCCTGCTGGATCTGTTTGTTCAGCAGCTGTTGAGCGGATTTGTACATTCGCCACGTGCTTTAGGTGCCCGACGTAGATTAGAAAGCACTTGGGCACTAGATAGATATTTGCAACCGTTCCAGGAGATTTCGTCAACAAACAGCCCATCTTGCGGAAGCTCCAGCTTCCTGATGCCGTTCCGACGAAATCGGGACGCTGGCAGTGATGCGCCGAAAGCGGCCTCGGTGTCTTTCGTCGTTTTCCTTCAGTAAGAAGGAAGGAAATAGAAAGAAAAGAGGAAGAGAAGAAGATAAGAGGAAGGAAAGGAAGGGGACCGAGCGGCTGTGGGGACACAACCTGTACGGGAAAAATAAGACCGGGCCCTCGAGCACAAAAGCGGTGGTAAAAGATGGCACGGGAGGCAGGAGGAGCGGCAAGAGGGAACAAACGCCGCCCTCCCCTAGCGCCTACTCATTTTATGACAAGGCGACGAGGAAAGGAGGAAAGAACGATATATACACGTATGTATATAGGCGGCAGGCCCCTGGCTCGCGTTGTGCCTCTCCTGAGCCCAAAATTTGGCATTTCTTGCTCTCCGGGAGCACGAGCGCACCTGGACGGCGGAGGCTCCGCGCGTGCCCCCGAACGGCGCACAAAGCCGCGGCGGAAGCACCGGATGTGGGGCGCCCCGGTCTCCCCTCTTCCTCCTCTTGCAGCCTTTTCCGCCTCTTCCCTCGTATTTTTGGTGCACTTTTACGCCATTCCGGCCGGCGTCACCAAGGTATACATACACCTCGACCCGCCCTTTCCTGCCTCCTTACTCGCATCGTTTTTTTCTTTTTCTCTATCTATTTTAGAATTTCCGATCCCCGCGGAAGCGCTTTCCCTTTCTGCGCGAGCTTCCCCCGACTATTCTGAGACGTTCGACTTTACCTCTCCAACTAGCTCCTGTCGTGGACGTTTTGCTCCGGCGGCGGATATTTCTTTCCATTTTCTGCTGCCTGCTCTCATCTCAGCCCCTCCGTAAAACCGTGCAGTAGTGCGAAAGTTTAAGCTGGCCGTTCAAAAAATGTCCGCACGTAGAACACAATCCCTCACAGGCAAACAAGTCTGTGGACACTCACCGCCATCGTTGGTCACTGCGATTGGTCGGCTCGTGTGGCCCGCCTAATCTCAGCAGACGACGATCAGACTAGTCAAGGTGCCGGTTGGTCGCTAACCAATCTTGTCGTTGTCGTTAATAAAATCGCGCAAACCCAGTTACCCGTACATGAAAGAAGACAGCTAAGAACACACGAGCATGCAAAAAAGAAAGACGAAATAGTTAAAAGGTCACAGGGCAACAGCTCCGAGGACTGGTCCCCTGATTGGCTGCAGCCTACATTCACAGAATGGACAAAAACGAGGAAACAGCACATGTATGGCCGACTAGCAACTAGGCATATGTATACAGATAGACGAAAATTTTTTTTGTATTTCCCATGCTTTAAATAGGTATATCCGTTGCCAGTGAGCAGTGTGTCGCTAGCGTCGCCCATTTCTTGTGCTGTCAGTAAATTTAGTCTGTACGCTACAGTAATTACGAACCGACTACCTCAGACGCAAGCTTTGCTAAAGATGCAGGGTCTGGCTCAGGCAAGCGTTGCACGGAATTTGCGAGACCGAGCGTGTAGAAACGCACGCACGGACGAATGTGTCCCGTGCGTCGCACGGACTAGGCACCCCGCGGTCGCGGCCCCCGTTTTCCTCCTCGCCCATCAGCAGAGCTACTGCTCGCTGTGATCTCGGGGCCGGAACCTATCGGCGCTCCGAGCAACGAGATCGCACTTCCTCTCTCCACGGGGTCCGAGCTGTAGCGCACGCCGCGGAACGACGCACACCGCGGCGATTCACGAGCGTGCGAACCGGGGAACCCCGAGCGTTGATCACCGACGCGTCTGCATCCCGCGGAGACCTCGTTTCGCTCGCTGCCACCCTTTTTCGGGAGCCTTTCGAGTTTACTTGAAACCTCAACGGCGCTGTGTGCTTTCCTGTTCCTGGCAAAAGCCTGGCTCTTCTTCGAGGCTCTCGAGTTTACTCGAAACGTCCTGGCCGCCGCCGCTTCACGCCAACTGCGAGCTCAGCTTGGCGCACGAGAAAGGCCGCCGCTTCCTGACTGACCTCATTAACGGCGAAGGGCAGCGCGCCCGAGACCCCGAGGATCGCGCACCGCGCGGTGCATAGCGGCGTGCAGAGACAGTGCGAAAGTGCGAGCAGCGAAAAGGACAAGCGTGAGCCCTCCCGCTGTCAAGGTAGAGGTATATACAGGCGTGTGTGTGCGTGTGTGTGCGCGTGTGACGACGAACAGCGCTAGAAGCGAAGAAGGGAAAGGACAGCGAATCGTCTCTTCGTCTCGTCTCGTGACGAGCGGCACTGCCACGGCCAGCTTGGGCAAGAACATCGGTAGGCTAACAGGAAGCGACTGTCGCGCCTGTGTTTGCTTGCGAGAAGCCACCGTGGGACACGTCGCGACGGCTTTTCTGCTGCGAAGTCCGCTGTCGTTCTTTCTCATCGTGAGGCCGCCGGATCTCTTGGCGGCAGCTTGCGGCGAGACTCGCTCGCCGAGGCCGGGACTCTGCGAGGCAGCCGTGAGGAAACTCCTGTTCTCCCTGCTGCTCAGCCAACGGTCTTAGCCTTCCGACAGCCAAACTGGAGCGCACTCTCCAAGGTTGGACGAGCGACGCCACACGTTCAGACATGGTTTATGTGAGTACGGAAATTTAGTCGCACTTTCTGAGACCAGACTGCGTCGGTTTATGCAAAAATTGTCTAAAGGCCAACTGCTGCGCCATTTCACATTGGATGAATTGTTTGTAAATGAGCATACATACTATTAGAGCAGTCTTGGCAAAGCTGCAGGGCTGGTAATTTCCAGGTTTTCTTTCTAACAGCCTTTAAAGCGCAGCCAAGCAGACAGCGCGTACCCCTGGTTGTTGGAAGATATGACGTAAATCCCAGCTCGTCCCCTCCGAGATATTTCGGCGCACCGCCCGATCTCGGAGGCCACGCCGACGCGCCGCGCTGGTTCTCAACGTTCAGGGTCACGCGTCGTTTCCGGCGAGCCGTAACGGCGGCGTTTTATTCAGTTTCGGTAACAAACAGGTCTATTCTTGCGAGCTTCTAGAGATTCATCCGCTCAGATTTTGTACGGAGGCTATCTTATATGTACGCTATCTGGAAACTGTAGGCTGTTTATGCGGTCCGAAATTTCGCAGCAGTGAACTTAAGCTAGATGTGTCAGTGCAAACCAGCGTTTAAATTATGACTTGCACCCACTTAGAACGTTCATTTGTCGTATTCCTCCACTTTCCTTTTACGTCATGAATCATTGTCAGACAGTAAGACATAGTCATACTACCACATGCTATATAAAAAAAGAAGAAAACAATAAGAAACTATGGTTAGATCTGTAACAAAGCTTTTAAGCGGATTTATGCGCAGCCTTTAATCGATTAACTTTGGTTATTCTGCAGCGGTGTGTCACACACATCAAAGAAGGCAAATGTGCACACATTGTATATATTTTATTTTAATGCGGTGACGCGATGAAACGCTGCGGTGCAGCTGGTGGCGTTCGCGAGCGAGTTCACCATTGCATGCCTCACTGCCAGCTGTTCGGAGCAGCGGTTTTCTTTGTTTCACATTTTGAGTGCGTTGTCAGCGAGCATAGAAATATAACTGCGTGCACTTAACGCGCTATATGTACAGCCACATGCACCGGAAATTTTGAGAGGGGTAGGCGTGGCTCGTTCTAGCCAGTCGACTTCAACTGATTACCGTATTCAAATTATCATATATCTTAAAGAGCTACCAGCCGTGGTGGCGTAGTGGCGTCGGCGTTGCGCTTCTAAGCCTGAGGAGACAGGATCGAATCCAGGACACGGAGGCCACATTTCGACGGGGCCGAAATGTAAAAACACCAGTGTACCGTACATTGAGTGCACGTTAAAGAACCCCAGGTGGTCAAAATTAATCCGGAGTCCACCACTATACGGCGTGTTTCATAATCATATCGTAGTTTGGGCGTATAAAACCCCTGAATTTTAGTTTTGAAACTATTAAAGAGTTGTGTATTTAATACGAAATCTAATCAATTAGACGTCCAACCCTGTTTGCAAACTGGCTGTTTGCTGACTATGTCGAGTACAAAGAGCCCGAAAAACCGGGCGGATACAAGATAGACGACAGGACGAGAGCTTCTGTCGCCTGTCGTTTCCCGTCGTCAATCTTGTCAGCGCCTTGTTTTCCGCGTTTAGTACATGGCATGAATGGGATCCAACCAGACCAACTTGCTGTGTTACTTGTTTCCCTAGTTGGAGAGCTCAGGAAGCTACGCGGTGCTAGAGTGATTTCAAACCCTGTCCAGTGCACAGTAACGCCTCTGTCAAAAGTTAGCAGCTTACGACATTGCAAAAGAATCCGCGCGTTACTTTTTACAGAAACATCCGTTTCTTTCTCTGACAATTTTTAATTATCACCCGCAGACTTTATGGAGCGTTTCTTTATGACTGTAAAGTTATATACATCATCATCATCATCATCATCATCATCATCATCATCATCATCATCATCATCATCATCAGCCTAGTTACGCCCATTGCAGGGCAAAGGCCTCTCCCATATAGCAATTTTATTCGTTTTTCCTCTCTGTTCATTTCAAAGCTTAATAATAAATTGCGAGGCTTTCTTACATATTTCGTAAGAAAATTATGCGCAATATACACGGAACTAACTGACTGCATACGCAAGCATTTTAGTGAACAAACACGTTGCTTCGTACTGGACCTACTGTAGCGGAGACAGGCCAGTCACGTCAAGCCACTTGACGAGAATATGTGTGGTATTGACACAAAGTCGCGAAATGCATTCGTAATAGAAAAGGTGACGCGATCTTCAACAAACAAACAAACTAACTAACTAACAAACAAACTGTCTAACTAACTAACTAACTAACTAACTAACTAACTAACTAACTAACTAACTAACTAACTAACTAACTAACTAACTAACTAACTAACTAACTAACTAACTAACTAACTAACTGTCTAACTAATTAACTGACTAGCTGTCTAACAAAATAACTGTCTAATAAACGGTCTAATAAACTAACTGGCTAACTGACTAATTATTAATAGGCTAATTAACTAACTGGTTAATTATCCATCTGACTAATTAACTAACTGACTAACTATCTAATTACGAAATAAAAAGACAAATTATACAACAAAAACAGAATAAGCTCACACAGTGAAAAATCAATTACTTTTGTTTGAGTACGCTTTCCGAAAAGCAAGGATACACAGCGCCGAATCCGTTCTTCTCTCCCGATAGGTCAAACGTGACACTGACAGATTTCATATTTGGTACTGATATGCCGTATTTTCGCGATTCTAGGCACCCCCGATTCTAAGCACCCCCCCTCTATTTTCGCGAAAGGATTGGGAAAAAAGTTTGCATGCGAATCTAAGCACCCGCCTATTTGTTAGGAAGCGCGCGTAGCCAAGGCCGCCAAGCGCGCTTGCTCACACTGTCATCGAGCCGGAGCCGTCGGAGTGCCGAGGTGGAACGGCGTCCGCGGCGCGAGTACGCGCACAGCCGGACTGTGCGGATGTATGGCGAAAGCTACAGAAAGCGTCCCCATCAACCATCGCAAAGCGGATTTCAGACGCGTGGAAGCGGGTCCAAGTGGACGTTGTGGTCAAATAATTTAAGAACTGCTCGATCACAAACCACTTCGATGGAACGGAAGACGACCTGCTGTGGGATACCGAGAGCAGCGGTTCAAGCGGTGCGACGAACTCGAGTGGCAGTGATAGTAACTGAGCGTCCGACACAAGCGGTGGGTTGCCTGTGTCCACCGATTTTTCTTTTGAATGTTTGCAAAATGAGATGTTATTATCGCACCCGTCTCGTCGTGATGTCGCAGCGAAAAGAAGGCGGGTGGGGGGGGGGGGTCATTCTAGATTTTTCGAATCTAAGCACCCCCCCTCACTTTGGGCATCGCGATCGTGAAAAAAAAAGGGGTGCTTAGAATCGAGTAAATACGGTACATCTTTACAAAAACGCTCCTCCCAAAAAACCAAATGGCGCTGCAATGCAGGAAAGTGTGAGAGAGTTTCCTTCAAGGCCCTCTTAAGCTTCACATGCAGCTGGCTGCCTGCCGTTCACTGCAGTATCTCCGTCGAAACACGACCAGTGCCACCCGCGTGTCGGAGCTTCGGGGTTAAAAAATTATGGGGTTTACCGCGCCAGAACCAGTTTCTGATTATGAGAGACGCCGCAGTGGAGTACTCCGTTAATTTCGACCACCTGGGGTTCTTTAACGTGCACCTAAATCTAAGTACACGGGTGTTTTCGCATGTCGCCGCCACCGAAATCCGGCCGCCGCGGCCGGGATTCGATCCCGCGACCTCGTGCTCAGCAGCCCAACACCATAGCCACTGAGCAACCACGGCGGGTGGAGCTTCGGGGTTGACAGATACCGCTGGAAGCATCAGGGCTCGAGCGCTGCGGAACACGAAGACGTGACATCCTACGTCGGCAAGATTGCTGCGTTATAAATGCGGTCACCTCCGGTGCGATTACTTTCCTCCTCCTCCTCCTCCGGTGCGATTAGGTCCGTGTCGCCCAGCTGTGTGCCGATTCTGCTGTGAGGTTTGATGTGACTTCTCAGGCAACAGCGACTGAGTTCGGGGACGACGAACACCAATGTTGAAAGGGCTGGCTGCACAATTAGGGCTGAAAGATACTAACGACAGAAAAATATGGAAAGAAATAAATTTTCTGGAAGAAGAACATGGGTTCCTTGAACCATGCTTTCCAGATTCTTGGCCAATCCACGAGCGATACTTTAGGTACACCATCGTAATAATAATAATAATAATAATAATAATAATAATAATAATAATAATAATAATAATAATAATAATAATAATAATAATAATAATAATAATAATAATAATTTATTATTATTATTATTATTATTATTATTATTATTATTATTATTATTATTATTATTATTATTATTATTATTATTATTATTATTATTATTATTATCGATGCTTTCTATTTGAAGGCGTGTCATACATTGCATGAAAAAGGTAACCTGTGCACGATCTCGCTCGTACTCATTTTGCTACGTTTGATGTAACGTGGAAATCACTCGTGGTGATGAAGTCGCAAAGAAAGCGTCCCGCATCGGCGTCAAAATTCTGGTTAATACTCCGAGATTAGCAGATATATTACTGTTATAATAACCATAAAAAAAGGGGGGGGATAGTTGGTGTGTACGCCTGATAAATGTGGTGACTGTACCTTTTCAGTTTCACCGAGCAGCCCTGTTCAATGCGTGTGTTCATTGCCTCCGATATATGACGTTCACGAATCTCATTGTCAGCCTTTCGACTAAGAAGAAAATGCGCTTCCATTGCACCCAAAAATTTTGCCTCTGACGTCGTGGAACTTGTGACGTTTTCGCTGCGGCCCTATTGTTTTTCGAAGCCTTTCATCTCGGCGCCTCTAAACGAATGACCAAATCCGAGCGTTCGTGATCAACTTTCGCCTCCTCAAGTGTAACCCATTATGGCTCTCCTTATGGCCGCAAACAAAAGGTCACCGAGCGCTCTTTTACTGCTTGACTTGGGCCATGGAATTCACGTTCCAGCGAGAATGCTGCTACAGTTCAGCCACGGGCCCACGGCGTTCACAAGTCCGAGACTGAAATTACACTCGGCATGGTGGAAGGGGCGATTTGCCGACGTGTAAAAGAGGAGCATTGCAGCCGTTGAGCGGAAGGAAGCGCAGCTGCTGTAACAAAACGGCGACCGCCCCCGAACGAGTTTCACTCGCTGGCTCGCTTACGTCGTTATCATGTGTACACACTAAGACCAACCGTCGCCGCCGCCGTAAACGCACACACACGCGCGCGCTGCCCCGGCCGCCCACCGGAAGAGCCCTTTTGATCGCCGGAAATGAAGCACCGGAGGAGATGGTGCTTCCGTTCGGACCTGCAGCCTGCTTCTGCCAGCGTTCTTGCTTGCTTTTTTTTTTTACTCTTCGTAGCTTGTTTCCGCTAAACGCCCCGTATGCAACGTAACGGCCACCACGCTTGCCACCTCATCCGTGGACACAGCGGGTGCACCGCTGGTCGACCACAGTGAGGGGTTCCCTCGCCAGGTTACGCTTTCGCTTTCACGTTATAACTGTTCGAAACAGGCGATGCGGTATTGCGCCGTCCGGCAAATGTGTTTGTGCTTGTTTCGCTCTTGTTAGTGAAGCGTGGCCGCAGTGCAGCCGTCGCTGCAACGTCCCTCGGGCGGCGAGTTGTGGTCCGCAGCATCCGTCGCCAACCGCCGCAGCGGCGGACGTAAATGTGGTCGGAACCACCTACCTTTCTGCCTCTCGCCCAGCGAACAAGCACGCACACACACAGAGGAGAAAAAAAAACAACAACAGATAAACAAAGGAAAGGCATGTGTAGTAATATGCACTGCCAGAAGCACGAGATGCTTGCTTTCGGTCCTGTGGTCTGAGTTGCCCGTATTTATCTAAACCTAATTAACGACTGAACGATACCAGGCCGTTTCTCGAACGAGGTGCTAAGAAACGCGAAGTAGAAAGAACAGGAAACAACAATGTTTAATTAATTGTACATTACAGGGCTTAAGAAAGCGCTTATGCTTCGTAAAAATAAACTTTCTATAACTTTATCGGCATTTATCTGGGCTGCAGCACATGTCCTGCAGTTATCGCAGAAACTCCTATTCCTTTGAATTCACTCGTATTGTTAGCACTGTCATCTAGCTCTGCTTTCGATAGAAAATTACAAACTTAAAGTATACATGCATCGCGAAAGAACTAGCTGACGCCATTACTTTCCTTCAGTTCGATCGAGGAGTGGTAGTATAATTATCGTGCCTGTACCGGCGACGCCAACAAGTGTGATGTGTTTAAATGAACGTGAGAGGACACCAGCACTCGTAGAGAAAACGCTCGTACGGCGAAGACGCTGCTTTTGCTATGAATTTGTTTGTAAAAAGTCCTGCACCGCTGTACTTTAATGCTGCTGATTCACCGGCAACTTGTACGAACACTTCGATCGTTTGTATACTAAATAATTCATAGTGCAGACACTGACTATCTTCGTGCACGGACTCCTATACAGATACGACAATGTCCGCGAGTAATGCGCAGATCGTCGGCGCGCCGTTGCAAATGTATACTATGACTGCGGCTCCTTACAAGCGGGCTTCACTGCACTGTACTAGCTACAGTCGACTGACAATATTTTAAGGTCTGAACGAAGCTACTCACAATATTCTACGAACCCATGTTACTTATAGAGCTGGCTGTACCACGCATAAGGCCCCAACACAGGCACGTAAACCACCCTTCGCCAACCTCTCTGAAAGAAGAAAAAAAAAAAAGGTGAATCAACGAATGAACGAAGTGAGACAGAAGACGGGTATTTCACTGCGAACAGAAGTTACGAGTTGGGAAACTGCGGTTATGAGGCCGGAAGACAGGGTTTCTTCACATGATCATGTGAGAGCCTCTAAACTTATCGAGGAGTGGGGTTCGCACAACAGCTGTTGGAACCACTGAATTCTGGAGACCGCCTTTCTTTTCTATTTCTTTCTTTTGCGCTGCACAGTGGGCGAAAACCACGTCACTTTTCCTCGCGGAACAAGCGGACGCACGCCCACCCCTCCTTTTACTTAGCACTTGGCCGACAGGTCAAAACAAGCTGCTTGCTTGCGAAGACGCAAGGTCTGCGGCCAACGGCCACGGCCCGTCGGCTGCTCGAAATATAGGGGCGCCTCTCCGCCGCAGACGCCAGTGTCCAGAGACCTACATTACACGCAGCAAGGTGTGGGCCCCGAATGTGGGTCGCCGGCCGTTCCACTTTCGGCCACGCGGCATCGTCAAACCGGCCAAGGAGGAAGGAGGAAGAAAAACAGAGCCAACACCCCATAGAAGCGGCCGAGAGAATTAGACGCGGGGCGGTGGGAAGAAACGAGTGAGAGAGTTTGGGCGAGGTGGGATGCACCACGAGGAGCAGTCCACCGTTTAGCGAGAGAATAGACGGCGATACCGAAGTTCTCGCGAGAGAGGACCACCTCGCCAAGAAAAGGGCCGGCGCGTGCAGAGGACTGGGCAAGGGGCGAGAGTCGACAACAAAAGGTGGCGGAAAGAGCGGAGGGAGTGTTTCGCGAAGACGGAAGTGGAGCAAGCAGCAGTGCACATCAAGATGACGCGCGCGCGCGCGCGCTCTCTGCGAGGGCGCAGGATGCGGCTCGCGCGGCAAAGCACCCCCCTCGTCCGGTGGCGCGCGCTCGTCTCCCGCGACAGCTGTTTCTCGCTGTGGCGGCGGCGGCTGCAACCACGTGACGTGGACAGGTGGCCCGGACGCGGGCTGCCGCCGCTGCCAGGAGCGAAAACGACGCGCCAGCTGCCCCGGGCGGAAACCAACCGCGGGTAGACGGCCGCCGGGGGGACGCCGCACACCTTTGCCAAGAGGGGGGAGCAGGGATGAAAGAGAGGAGCTCCTAGTGCAAAGAAGAAAGGAAACGAGGACGGCAGAGGAAATAGCGCAGACCGAGAGAAAGGAAACGAGGGGAGGGAGGAGGAAAAACGGGAAAGGGGACTGTGAAGCATGGTTGCGGCCCAAACGAGAGCATCGGAGGCAGTAGTGGCCCCAGACCCGTGGTTGGATGCGGAGCGACTCGTTGCCGAGCTGCGTCGCGGTTTTGGTGGCGGAGGTATAGCTATCAGAGTGCTGCGGATGTGATACGTGCGCATCGGGGTCCAGAGCAGACTCTGTGTAACTGACTTCCTGAAACGGCGTGCGGACTCGGAAGCCCTGGAACTAAACTGACGTATTGTTGCACTGAAGACATCAGCTTCATTAGCCAGCTCCAGACCACCCAGAACGCCGGTACCGACTGGACTTCGAAACAGCTACCTGGAAGCAGCACCAGTCGATTACCCCGGAATGTACGACGTCCAAGTTCACAAGCCGTGCGCAGTGCTGGTAAGTACGCTCCCAGCTGTAGTCCCCAACGCTGTCATCAGCCAACGTTGTCAAGATAGAATGTCAGCTACCCTAGGAGTGATGTACGCGATCCTGCGAACAGCTCCTATACAGGACTGCTGCTCCGCAAAAGCGCGGGAAAAGCGCACCGATAATTACGGGGCGCCCCTATCTGCTTCCGTATAAACATGCCAATGCCACCGGAAGTCGTTCATCATGCGCCGCGCGATAACCGCTGCAGTTGACAAGGCGCACAGGCGCTCTCGGCTTTAACAGCATTCAGACCTCGTCAACGATGTTTCTACGACTCCAACTCAGCTTTGCCTTTTAAATTGCCATCTGCGTGCCCCTTTTAGAGCTTCGACGACAGATGAAGTGTTGACAGAAAAGACATCGCGCTGCACGGTTCTGTTAGCTCGTTACCTCTGAAACAGATCCCTTAAGCAGTCCCTCGGCGTCTTGGTAGCGTCCACTGCGCACTGGTAAGCCAAAAACGTGAGTTGCCCGATGAGCGGCAACTATTACACTATTCGTTCATTCATTTAGGCTGGCAGCGCTATCGGGAGCCATGCAGTGCTTATGGGCCAGCGGTGTCGCCAAGAGACTAAACATACTCGCTGTCTATATATACGTTTGCTGCCCTCAGTGGAAAGTTGCATCATGCTGGTCACACTTAGAGTTAACAGTTGCACACTTCAAACCAAGCTCCTAATAATGTACACAGGGATATCCACCGATCTCGCGACACCCGATGTCTGTGAACTTGTCTCTCCGATAGAACAGTAAATAGATCGTAGAAGTCCCTGTGCGCCGGCCCCGTTGCCGCGTGGTTGAAGTGGCGCTTACCTGATGCTGTTCGTTGTTTTTCGTTATTGCGCCGTGTTCGTGCAATAGCCACATGGCGGTAGAAGCGATCATGGGACTCTGTCCACGGAATACTTGTACGAAGAACAGGGCGATGTTGCGCCTGCTGATGGGTTTCTGCGACAGCGTATATATGATAGACTGCGTATAGTGAATTCTGATGTACGCTCGCGTATGCAAAACTATACGGTGGCTGTGTAAGACGACTTGGCGGGCAGGACCGACTTCACAATCGCGTGGTATTGTAATTAGCAAAATTTTATTATTAGTATTTATATTCGTAAAACAACCCTACCTGCAGCAGGTTGTTGCCAACATCACACACGCATATTTCTAACGCAGTGGGAATATGAACGCGTTATGACTAAAGCTGCACGGGTAGGTGGAAACTAAAAGAACCGAACAACTTTGAGAAACGCCTTTCGCGGCGGGCAATTACGTGCTTGCAGAATTAGTGATGCTGTCGAAGGCACTACAAGTATGCAATGCGACAAAATCGACGCCTTGACCGATACGCCACTTTTGGAATTATGGACGGATGGTATCGAAACGAATTATCTTCCTTTTGTCGGGGCGCAGGAATCGTACCAGACGATGAGTCCGAGCTCGTGGTTCGGTCCGGCAGCGGGCTCCCCTGAGCAGCAGGCTTCCCCGGCCTCCACGTGTCGGGGTCTATACGCTCTAACGGTCCGCTGGCAACCCCCCGTGCCCAGAGGGGAAGCGCCCCGTCATCGAAAAGACAGCGCAGCACTTCCAAAAGGTGAGCAGCGCGATACATGTTTGCGTCACGACTATCACCAGTTGGAACGATATATGGTGTCCACCTGCATTCCACACAGGCAAATGAGCGTAAAATGGATGACGACAATAGTACCAGACGACACTGACAAGCGGCGCTGAGCCAGCGAAACCTTATTGCTAGTAAAACTGTTATTAAGAGGAAATTTCAGCTAATCCTCAAGCTGGATACATAATTAGCGAAGGCAGCCGGCCAATGGCAAATAGCACTTACGAACGAAAAGCTTTGCGAATTCAGCCCATGGTGTATATTAAAAATTGAAATTAAATTATGGAGTTTTACGTGCCGAAACCACGATCTGATTATGAGGCACGCCGTAGTGGAGGCTAGGAAATTAGGACCACCTGGAGTTCTTTAAGGTGAACCTAAATCTATCCCCTTGATGTAAGTGTTCAAGAACATAAATTAAGGAACATGTGCACTTTAACCGAACATGTCAAGGGTGGGGAAGATGACCAGCAAACTGGGTACCAACTGAAAGTAAACTTCGGAGGTGGGTACTACAGCCAAGCGGTGCTATAATGGTTAGGAAATTCGCTGAGTTAAAGAAGGTCATAATTGGTTCGATACGGGGTCGCTGAGTCATTTTCATCGAAGCTTGTGGCGTGTACCGCAGCGAGCTGATAAAAACGCCGCCCGGTTTTACACGTAACGTTGCTGTGGGAAAGCAGATCTCTTGATGAACGCCTCTACAGAAACGTTATCGGCTACGCAAAGTGGCCACCAGTAAATCACGTGACATGTTGCCACGTCGTTTTAACCACATAGGTTAGTATACCCCACCAACCCGATCGCGTGCATCACGCGTTGCAGCATTCGTTGTCCAGCGTGACGTACACCTAGTGCGAAGAAATTAACGAAGATGCGCCTTGCAATCTCGGCAAGCTGTTGGGAGAGGTGCCGACCTTCGTGGACTGTGAAACCACACATCAGCTGCTTAATTTAACTGCGTATTAACATGAATCGCTGCCTTTCGTGGCCACCGGTTGCATTTCGAGTTTCGCGTTCCCTATTCTTAGAAACGCTACTGGCACTGCAGCTACACAGAAGTTCTCCGCGGTGTTTGAGAAGATACGTATGAGTCATGGTGCGTAATTATACAGAGTTAGAGGCCTGTGCGTCATGCTTATACTTGCGAGCAGCTAGTGCTATCTTGCACCCCCGTAACCTCAGGAATTTGCTTTGTGTGGACATTTAAAACGTTAGGAACTTCGCTGCGAATAACTTGAAATTAAGTACACAGATGATAACATTCCGCGCGAACATCACGCATTCCATCCATTTTTCGTACGCTACAAATCGTAGCAGTGCAGCGTCAATTTCTCGTGATAGAACGACATATGATCGCATGTGCTTTGGAACTAAGGCTAACACAATGAACGTGTTCCTACCCGTTACATGTCACGACTCGCACTTACAATTAACGCGGACGTCTGCTTGTATAACTTGTGCAGACCATGTAGGCGAATATTCAAAACGGGAAGCACAGCTAAAAAACAGAGCGAAAAATGAGACACGAATGAGCAGGCAGAACAAGAAGATGTCCTGTCACCATTGTCCTGTCCGCTCTTGTCCCATTTCTAGCGCGCTTTTCCGTCAGGAAGCGGTGCCAACGAGCTAAATTCAGACGCTTTGCAAAATTTCCAAGATTTCCACAGTCCGTGGGGGCCTCTGCCTGCGTTAAAAAGAAGCTTAACCTTTTTCGCATTCGCGCGCTTTCGCTTCCGCCAGCCTATAGCTTCAAAGAAAGGCGGCAGATGGCAATGCATGTATTGAAAGAGCTTTACAACAAACCAGATTGGCGCGAGCCTCGAATCATGCGACTTACGGGATGTAGTTCAAGTGTCCTTTTAAGACAAGGGCATTGCTTTGTTTACAGGACGTGAAATGCTCGATAAACCCAAGTGCTTCCCAAAGACACAAAGATTAAAGGCTTGCGCTTCGAGGGTAATTTTGCATGCGCAACATCGCATCCCCTGAAACCAAACTAGTAGCTTTTGTAGTGAACACAACAGAGAAAATTTTACAGCTCTTGTATGCCTTGACATTCTGTGGCAACAAAATTTTAGTAGTAAAATGTACAATTTAGGAGTACGGTTAGTCCGGTGTCCCTTACAGGTTGACAATCGGCCTAATGACAGCAACACAGTTTTGGTCATTATCTACAATGTTTCTTCACCATTCATTGCTGCCCCCCCCCCCCCCACTCCCACGAAAAGAAAGAAAAAAGAAAGCCAAGGGCTCTATAGCAGATTCCTTTCGTTTTTAAAATTGAGGTGCAGCAGTTAGTAACAGACTCTTTAGTCGCATTTTAGGTCCGCACTCCTGTTGCCGGGACAGACGTTGTGCGACTTTTTCTCACAGTTTCTTACGACTCCGTTTTGTCGTAGAGACAGCTCTTCCTATTGCAAGCATAACGTTTTGCTTTACGACAAGGTCAGTTCTGGCGTGGCGATAGAAATAAAAAATGCCGCGGCAAGATTACAGGCTCACAAGACAAGTACTATTTGCCGTATTGTGCACGACTTTGTCATTTTCTTTCTTTCAATAGAACAAAAAAATAAATGTTCTTAATGGCGCACCCAATTCTTATTAATGTTTTCCTAATCCCTTTTCCCCGCAGATCCGCGCCAGTGGAGTCGGGAGGACGTAGCCGTCTGGCTCGTGCACGTCATGGACCAGCACCGTCTGCCCGCCGTCTCCACCGACCGCTTCCTGATGAACGGCAAAGCACTTTGCCTCATGACCATGGAGATGTTCGTGCAGCGCGTACCCCTCGGTGGAAAACTGCTCTACAAGGACTTTCAGCTCAGGCTCAGCAACGTGCTCTACAACTGACGCCGTGGCACTTGGCACTGTGAAATCTGACCGCGCGCAACTTCTGCAGTCACGGACCACGGGCCACTCGTATATAAGCACAATACAATGCCATCTGCTCGCAGCATCTGCGATGACTCCGGCTTAACTCATCTGAAGCAAGTGTCCAGGAGAAACGAAGGCAACAAACAGCTATCCATGATGTCGTCAGTAACCGAACATCAGGGTGCAAGAGGACGATACTGACAGAGGGCTCACCATGACGTCATGGACAAGTGACAGCTCCCCAAGACTCATCGTCGAACGCATTCGGCGTGTGACCTGCGTTTAAACTTCAGTTTTCAACCCATCCATTTCCAGAGTTGCATGTGTTCACGTCGAGGTCCTTTGCGGTCCTCCTCCTAGTCAAGCTACTGTGGACAATCATCTAGTGGACTTTATCCGACCATGAATTGTTATAGTGACACGACAAGAGTGACAGAGGCCGGTGTTTGAGCCACGTGTAAATAGGAGACTTTCATATGTATACTAATAGTTAGCCAGCTATCATTAGCATTGTTGGTCGTAGTTATATATCACCTTCGGGGTGCTCGTCGTCGTCTTGAATGTTTTGATATACCGTCCTGGTGAAGACGTTCCAAAACAATCTGCTCAACAGAGAAACCACGACATGTGTGATACTGGGTGATCAGCGCATGTTTGTATAGTGCTTCTGCTGAGACCCCTGTACTTTCTGTGTAAATACAGATGGTGAGGTTCAAGCGAAAGCTGTGAGAAAGAGTTCCTTGAATCATCGTTGATATATGCGTTGGTACTTTTGTAAAAGTGACAACTCACAGTACACAGATACACACATGTGTTTAAAAAGAAGCACCTGCAGCCGCATCTTCTCACCTCCTTCACAATACCTCATAACCGCATTAAACGTCTTCAACAGCTCCAAATGCCTCTTGTGTCCTTACTGAAAAACTAAACGCCGGCCGAAGGTAGCCGAAGAAGACAATGATTTGTCGGATTACCCGATAACAGGGTGATCGTTCCTGAAGTTATGCTACTATGCCTATAGCTGCTGAGATTGTTGAAAGTAACGACACGCCATGACTGAATTGGCCTACTTTAAGGCAAAATTCAGGCGACGCGCATACCATGCAGGTGTGGAAAAGAACGATGGTAGCGCCATCCTGCATTGCTGAACCGCTTGGTTCAAACACGATGCAACCACCGTGTCACCATCCCGTGAACTTGCATGTAGGCACAAAAACTTATTCCAAATTGTCCTTTCGACATTGTTCCTTTACGCTAAATTACGCTAAAAAGCCCCATAAGCACCCCACTCCCGACATTTTTTCATGCTGTCATGCACCGCCGACCAAAACAACCCCGGCGCTGGAAATCGTTCTGGATTTTGTCTAGAATGTCTATTTCATGCTAGAAAAGACATTTCAGCGTGAACATTGTGAACTCGGGCCGAATTTTGCGGCAAGTCACATGACGCAAGTGAGTGAGTGAGTGAGTGAGTGAGTGAGTGAGTGAGTGAGTGAGTGAGTGAGTGAGTGAGTGAGTGAGTGAGTGAGTGAGTGAATAAACTTTATTGTAGGTCCGGCGAGGACGCGAACTCGTCGCGCACCCGGCTAGTCCCACGTCGGGACCGGCAGATCTAGCCCACCGGCCCGGTCGCGGGCACGCCGGACGGCCAGGATTTGCTTTTCCAGAGCGGGGCTACGCAAAAGCGAGTCCCACTCCACCTTGATGAACTTGGGGTATGTCGACCCGCACTCCCAGAGCATGTGAGGTAGAGTGGACGTCTGGCCGCAGGACGGGCAGGCGTCGTCGCGATACACGTCGGGGTAAGCCTCGTGGAGAGCGGACAGACACGGATATGTGCTGGTCTGTAGGAGCCTAAGCGAAACGGCTTGCGCCCTATTCAGCTTGGGGTGAGGGGGTGGAAAGACCCTTCTGGACATGTAGAGGAGGAGGAGGAATAAACTTTTATTTTGGAAACAGTATTCCGGGGTAAGCCCTGGTTCAACTCTCGGTGGGAGGTCTCCTCATTTCAGGAACCCTCTGGCCTTCGCTGCTTCCTTGGCCCTGGCAACGAGACGTCGTTGTTGTTCCAGGTCCTCGGAGACTAGCTTGGCCTCCCACGTTTCCATGAGGTCTTCGCTTTGTCTGGCGTTGCAACAGTCTCTCGGTGAACGCAATGCGTCTTTGTCTAGATGCCATGGACATTCGATGATCAGGCGCGCTAAGGTGTCCGGTACACCGCACATTGGGCAGTGGTCTCCTTGTAGCGTTGGGTACAGTCTATGCATGATGATTCCGGGGATATAAGTATTACTTTGCAGTCTTCTAAGTGTAGTGCTTTCTTCTTTGTTGAGCTTTGGGTGACGTGGTGGGTACACCGTGAGTTCCAGCCTGTGATGTTGAAGGATCCCTGAGTACGTGATGGGTACAGTCTCTGCCTCCGCTGGCGCAGACCGGGCGTCTCGTGAGTAGGAAGGGTTGGCCCGACAGGTGTGGCCTCGGGCCACGGCGTGTGCCGCTTCGTTCCCCTCCAGCCCCTCGTGCCCAGGAACCCATGTCACGCAGGTGTAGGGGATCGGAGTACTGCGGTGCTTCAATAGCTTCAGGGCTTGTGTTGAAACCATGTAGAAATATTTAATAATCTCGTTGTGAGTAGCGGGAGCGTCCCTGTGACCGTAGAAAGGAGGGGAGTCAGTGCTCCTTATAGAGGAAGCGCGGTCGGTGAGGTCACGCGCAGCCTCGTGGGCAGACTCATTGAGGTTCGGGGGAGCACCCTCGACCGATCCTACGTGAGCGGGAAACCAGTGAATTGAATAGTTTGTGAGAGCATGTGGACTCGAGCCGCTAAGAAGACGAACAGCTTCCTTGGCGACGCAACCCTTTTGAAAAGCCCTAACTGCCGTTTTGGAAACACTATAGATTTCGGACCCACGATCGTCTAGCAGGGCGAGGGCGATGGCGACTTGCTCGGCGACTCCGGGGTCTGGAGTGCGAATCGAGGCTCTATAGGAAATTTTTCCGCTCGAGTCGACCACAACGACGGCAAAGGTCTTCCCGTCACTGTACTCCGCAGCGTCGACGAAGCTTGCGCTAATGTCGTGTCGCTTGATCTGTTTGAGGATGGCTGCTGCTCTGGCCTTGCGTCTGCCCTCGTTGTGGACAGCCCCATTCGAGAAAAAAAGGTTCTAGGGCATTTTGATGGCGAGCGGGCTCGTCGCGGCATCTCGCGGAGGCCGCGGATTCTACGGAGGGCATGGATTTCAATTACGGAACTTCATGGGTATAAAGTTCTCATAATTTCAATGAGTCGGGTGCATTGACATTTTCAAAGTCGGGCGTTAGATTTTCATTTCGGGAAATTTGTGGGTTTACTGTCGTTATAAACATTTGACGCCAAAAGTGCATTGACTTTTCCAAAGTCGTACATCGGAACATGCAACGAGACAAGCCAAATCAACACACTATCCGACATGTTGACAAAGCACGCAGCGAGGTCCGATGAGACGAAGCGTTGTGGTGTTTATTTGTGCCGTCATGACACATAAAAAAATATCAACTTTTTTTTTTCACCTATGCCAAAGCATCCATGTTAAGACACCCATGTAGAAATATTTAATAATCTCGTTGTGAGTAGCGGGAGACGTGGGTAACCACGTTCTTATTTATTTTTCTACTTCGACTTTTATTCGCGACGACACATTGAGCCTCATCAATTTTTTTGTCCTCGCTACCCTACCCGCGGGCTGCCAGAAGCAGCCAGAGCGCATGCGTTTTTCTCGTGTTGCCCCGAACACCGCGCGGCGCACTCGGTGCGCGTGCGTTTTTCTCTGGCCGAGTGCATTTTGGCCCGGCAGAGTTTTGGACGCTTTCTGGGTAGCAGACGACGAAAAGAAACAACGGTCGCTCGCCGCCATCACTGTGGGGACTCGACGTATTTCAACGCGTTCGTTTGAGCGCGACCACACCAGAAAGTCTTGTCTCGCCGGTGTAGGAAACCGAGCAGTATGCGTATGCTCCTCTTTGGACCAAGCGTTTCACGTTTTCTTCAGTATTCCTTCGGTAGGACCATTATAGGTGCCCAAAGCAGGCGTTCGATTCAGGCCAACATGCTTTCCTTTTCGTTTTTTTTTTTTATTTCGGCATCCCCACCCCACTAAAGAAAAAAAAAAGGACACTGCTGCGGCGAAGCGAATTGTCGCATGGTGAAACTTCTATTTTGTTACTTCTTCTATTGCGGAAAGTAATGGCCCAAGGGATGCTTTAGTTGCTGGATACATTTATATTATTATTGCGATAGCAATTATGTGGACACTTCAGGCGCATTCCTGCCTTCGCTGTCGCCCTCACCTTTCTTATAAAGTGCCGTGCACCAACATAATGACGGCGCGCCGCATGCTGCATGCGCAAGCGAAAGCTATGGGGGGGGGGGTGCAGACAGACAGACAGAAAAAGAACTTTACTAATGGTCCTGAGGAACAGCGTTAGAGTACCTCCCTTATCAGGGAGGTACCCGATCTTCCTACCCACGTAGGGGTAGGAAGATCGTTGTTCTCCGCCCTGTCGCAGGCCCTCTGGACAGCCCGTAGTTGCTCTGAGAGGTCGCCGCTTTTAAGGGCTGCCTCCCAGTCGGTTAGAGTCGTTAGCGATGAGCTGCGTAACGCAGGACATTGCCAGAGCATATGGGATAAGGAACAGTACGCCTCCCCACAGTCTGGACAGTGGGGTTCTACATTAGGCGCAAAGTGACTGAATCAGCCCCTGGAGGGGAACGACCCCCTTTATAGCATGCGAAATACTGACGATTGTGGTCTATTAAGTTTAGGGTGTGGCAGCGTAAAGGCCCGTCGAGCGAGTTGATAATGTGCCAAGATTTCAAGGAAGGTGAGAAGTGAATCCCTGTACAGTCCTAAGTCGCCGCCCGTGAGTCCACCTGAACTGCCGCGGTGTGTAAGACCTCGCGCACAGTCATGGGCCAACTCATTGGCGTTAACAACTTCAGAGTGCACATTGATTCCCATATGTGCCGGGAACCATTTGATGCTATGAAAACCAGCAGCCCCCTCGTTGCCGAGGATGGCCGCCGCCTCCTTGGAGATCGAGCCGGAGGCGAAAGTATGGGTGAGCCGACGATGGTGGCTCAGTCTTGCGCGCGCAAGGGAGGAACGCAGGGAGGAAGCGCGCCGCTTTCCGTCGCGCGCGTTACATCAGGGGTAGCGGAGGGAAGGGGGGGGGGGCTTAGGATTCTGTGATCTGTGAATCTGCGATTGCGCAACATATTTGCCTTGTTTGACGCATTATTACAGTGACTTTTTCTTAGATACGTAGATTTCTTGGAGACTTTTACGTATATTTAAGTATTTTGTTGCGAGGTTGTGTGTATACGTGCAGTGAACTTTGTTTCCAGTGAGACGTCTTTTTTGCCCTATATCAAGATGCATCTTTGCATTTGTATATTCCATTGTATCTTTACATTTCTGATGCACGAGGACGAGTCAAATGAAAGTGAGCCAACCCACCCCGTGCAATAATGGCTCGGTTCATTATCTGCGAGGCATGCGCGTAGCACGCAGGCATGTCTCATTTACAAAACTGACACGCAGGTGTGAGGATAAATGATCTTTAATGCTTTCATACACTGGGTTGAACGTGGTTGCATGACATAATGGACGCTCCAAAAGTTGAACAGCATGGTGTCGCGAGTTTTCTCACAGATGAAGGTGTTTCCCAAAAAGAAATTAGTCGCCCTATGGCTGCCGCGTACGTTGAACATTGCATTTAATTGGCCACTGTGAAGCGTTGGAGCAAACGGTTCAAGGAAGGACGTGAAAGTGGCAAAGACGATCTAAGACCGGGCCAAAGCCACCGCGCAATCACTTCCAACACAGTTGCAAAGGTTGATGAGTTGATCAGACAAGAACGGAGGATAAGTATTGATGAACTGGAAGCGCGTGTGGACATCAGTCCCGGTTCAGTTCACACCATAATTCACGCCATAATCGGCTCTTGTGTGCGGAATGGATGCCCAAGCTTTGGACTACCGTAAGTAGACAGAGAGGTTCGGCACTGCCTTGACTCATCTGATCCGGTATCACAACGAGGGTGACGACTTTGTCTGCAGTTGTGACCGGGGTCGAATCATGGTTCTACTACTACGAGCCTGAAACAAGACGGCAAAGCTTACAGTGGAAACATTTGAATTCAACACCTTAAAGAAACCAAAGGCCGTCATTTCCGCCGGAAAGGTGCTGACTATTTTTTTTCGATCGTCAGGGGCCATTACTGATCGAATTTGCTAAACTTGGATAGACTATCAATCGTTTCCGATGTTGTGAAACACCGGATCAAGAACAAACGACGTCGAAAATAGACGAATGGGGTCATCTTGCTCCACGACAATGCCCGTCCCCACGTCGCTGATCTGGTTAACACAAAACTGGCAAAGTTTAAGTGGGAAACGCTGCAACATCCGCCATACATCCCAAACCAAAATCTGGAAGCCTAGCGACTTCCACATTTTGGGGCTACTGAAAAAAAAAGAACAGCTCAAGGGAACCAGATTCGTGTCAGACCATGTCTTGAAAGAGTAAGTTAGACTTTTTGAAGCAGCAACCCAAGGAGTTTTATGAAACGTGAATCACGCGACTAGTTAGTCAGTGGGACAAATGTCTAAATGCTCATGGAGACTACTTCCCCGTTTGGCATATATTCGCATTTGCTCGCTTTCATTCGTCTCGAGCTCGTATATTTTGCAGAACTCCTTCTTTTTATATGTGCTCTCTGTTTGGACTATAATATCGGTGCCATTACTCACAATACACGACCGGCGACAGCTGCTCCTGCGTAATACATTGGAACAAAGGACAAAGCCATTGATATTTTTTCTTGACGGTTGCATATGTACATAAATGTAAGCAAGGTTCTTCAATGACAAAGTTTGAATAAAATATTTGTCCTCAACTTGTTAATTTTATGGCCTTTACATTTTTCATATCAGCGGCACGCACTGCTTTGCTGGTTTGGAACTGATATAAATCTAACATTCGTGTGATATTTTCTTCACTTATTAAATAGGCAAAAGGATCATGGAAGCATTGATATCAGTTACTTCGGGCACAGGTTTTGGGACATACGAGTATATTCTTGTATGAAAAAATACACATTTTACATGTCTTGACACTGCGTAGAGTTTAAGAATGCGTTTGCAGCATCTTTGGTAATGACAATACAGTAATTATTCAAGTATTTGATACCTTGACAAGAGAGAGAGGACAGGAAAGGCAGGGAGGTCAACCAGACGAGCACCCGGTTTGCTGCCCTACACTGGGGGTGGGGGTAAGGGGAAGAGGAAAAAAGGGAGAGAGTAAGCACTGAGTGCGTGTGGGAGGGACATTATACACAGGGACACTATAAACCGTCTCTTAAGCCGGTGCACTTCAAGTATTGTACTAGGGCACAAATCGCTTTTCGTGCCATTGACGGATGTGGCCACGGTCCGAGTATTTTTGACTCGGTGAACGGTCTTGGGTCCAGTCGTTGTAAGGTTGCCCGCAGAGATAGGCGTCGTACATAGCAGCGAGGGCAGGTACACAATATGTGCTCGATGGTTTCCTCGCACCCACAGGAGACGCACATCGGATACCTTGACAAATTTTATGAGGAGGAGGCCTATCTAAAACGTGAGCCCCCCCAAACGAAATTTCTGGCTGCGCCACTGCTGCGCTCCCTGATGTGACTATATAACAGCGTATAATCGACTATACGCGTGGTGAATTCTGATGGACACTCTTGAGCAAAACTACAGCGGCTGTATGAAAGGACTGAGCGGGCAGGATGTATTTCACAATGACGTTATTAATTAGCAACATCAACGGTATTATTCACGTTTTACTTGGAAAAAACGGCAAGCGCGTCAAAGCGAGCCTCATGCCTAGGCCCACACACGTCAGAGTAAACGGCGCGCCCAACAGAAGTGGACACGCTGCTACCAGCTGAAGTACATCTTGGGCGGCCGCCTCACTCCTCGGTGTGCCATCGAGAAGTACGGCTGCTCGGAGACCCAGAAGCGCGTGGACATGTAATAGCTGTTCGCCTCGGCCCACTCCGGCACCTTGAACGAGGCAACGTCGTCGGCGCTGGTACCCTCGGCAGTGCACCGCTGGCACAGGTGGCTGCACAGGCTGACCAGCGCCAGCAGTACTCCCGTGAGCGTGATCAGCACCGACGAAATCAGCGCCACCCTCTGCACCGACGGAAACGACGCAAAAAGAAAGAATAACATGTTTAAATGAGGGCCCTATAGGCACATCTGGTGGAGCGGGCAAGGGGAAGGTAGTTAAGCGTGGTACCACTCTGAAAGCCTCCCACGCCTCCATAAAAGCCTCCATAGAGTGAGCTAAAGTGCGTCTCTGCTGACGGTAGTCCGGGGACACAAACGACGTCGCCTCATTAAGGCGGTACATTTCCCGCAATTGTCTCAAGTCCTTCGCATTCCCACACGAGGTGATGGACATTTGGAGTTAGCTCCCTTGAGCATGGATAGACAGCATTTCACTGCCGGTGATTGCGGGTGGTTGCCGTCGCCACTGCCATAAGGCGAAGATGCCGTCTGTCATGGCGTACGCGGCTCTTGGACTTGTGTCCTTCAAGATTCGCGCAGGGCCTACCCCTTGGTGGCAAACTACACTGCAAAGATCGCTTTCCAGCGGTGCGTGGGATATGCGTAATTTTATTCTGCGCCACTTCTCGCTGGCGACGTAAACTTTCTATAGTCAAATAGGTCAGCCGACACAGATTCCAGAGCAAAGTGATGGTCGCTGTTCATCGTATTGCACCCATTCTTTACTCTAATACATCACCGGCTACGCATTACATGCAGCTTTGCCAACCATTCCGAATTCAGTGGGCAAGTCCCGAATTTTGAGTAAATGTCCCGCGTCCAGAATTCAGACGGGGCGGCCCAATGCCCCGACATTTTTTTTTTTTGCTATACTGGATAAAAATGCGAAAACCACATTTTCTTTTTGCGATGTCTTACAACTAGGTTGCAAAGTCTTCTCTTTTGTCTTCTGTTGCATTGTCATAAAGGCGGTTTTGTTGTGGTTCTAGTTGTGTTGTATGCGCCAATCGCTCACAGTACATTTATCTGTATTGTTAGCTGTGTGAGCCAGGCAACTACAGCAGCTTAAATTTATTGCCGTAATTAAGTCACGACATGGTAGGAACAAATAAATGAGATTGTTGCACGTACTGACTGGCGTGTCGGGGCACTGACAGCGTAGGTCGACGACAGCATCAGCCCTCCGACCTCCGTCGCCAACCTGCCCTCTTCCCTCCATCCCCACTCCCACGTTCCGACTTTGTTCACTTGAGAGCTGGCAACCGTAAAGCTGGCCTGCCTACATGAACTGCCCAACCACATGGCCGCCCTACCACATGGTCGCCCAACTGCATTTCTTCCTCTAATGTATTTCTGCATTTATTGCTCTCCGCTCCTTGATCACATAACTGCCTTCCCGTCTCTTTTGGCCTAACCTAACGACGTTATAAAGTGACAGTCAAGAGTGCCGCCTCGTACTGCGCTAACATGCGCTCACCTGGCGCGCAGTGAGCCGGGCGACGCTGTCGCTCTCCGGCTCCGGTTGGATGACGCACGAGTCGTTGAGGCGCACGCGGCCCCGTTCGCAGGCGCACACCGAGTCGGGGCCGCACACAACGCCCAGACCCGTGCAGCCGGCCACGGTGCGGTCACAACGCTCGCCGTACGAGGCCCACCGTTGGCAGGGCCCCAGGCCCACCGACTGAAGGCCCTCGGAGCACTTGCACGTGCCGTTCACGCACCGAGAATTAGGGTCTGCTGACGAGCATGCCTCAGAGAAGAGGCAATTCTCCTGCGCGATAGAGACAAGTGTGCCCTTCCGTTAACTCCGTCTTCTCTCCGTTTCAAGTATCTATCTATCTATCTATCTATCTATCTATCTATCTATCTATCTATCTATCTATCTATCTATCTATCTATCTATCTATCTATCTATCTATCTATCTATCTATCTATCTATCTATCAAGCACCGATACAATCCTTGAGCCTGTAACCTTCTAGGTCAACTCAATTTACGATTGACATTAATATGAGAAAAGGGAATGGTGGTGTCTGTATCTGTAGGGAACTATTCTTGTAACATAAAATAAATTCACGAAAGTAACCTAAATACTGAGGCGGAATTACCATTTAAATGAATTCACGTGACGACCCCATAGGAGTCTTCAAGAGAAGGAGCATTTTGAAGACACGGCCTTCTTAGCTGACTTCGGCGGATTTTACATATCTGGGATCTGGGTATCTTGTAACCACTTCTAAAAAAGTGCAGTTTCGCCTGACATGCGAAGCATGATTCTGTATACAGTTGAAAGTTACCGCCCGTGCTGTTTATGTGTTTTTTTCCTCTGTCCCCGTCTTATTTGCGGTCAATATGATATACAGTAAATACCAACTAGGCCAAACTGAAGTTCTTCTGAAGCATGATTCCGAAAGCGAATTACAGACAGCTATATGAAGTAAGGATATTAGTTTTATCGGCTGTATAAACGTGTAAACATTCGCTTACTAACTAAATAAGTAACCATGGTGTCACGCCTGCAAGCAAACATGAACACATCTCACCCGTTATCAGAACGCTGGAGAGAGAAAACGTGGCAGCAGTAGCGAACGAATTGACCTTCGTTCTGCTTCTCGCTTCAACACGAAGCTATCAGCACCCGGCGTACTCTCCCCGTTGCAGATCGCTTTCAAGATATGGCCCGCGCGGCCGCGCCATGCGCAGTCGCCGCCCGAGTAACACGCTCCCCCGCTCCCTCCCCTGACCGGGCTGACCTTGCGCGCGACGGAAGACGGCGCGCTTTCTCCCCGCTTTCCCCCCTTACGGAGGCGAGATAGAGCCTTCATGGTCGGCTCACCCTCGCAAGCTTGCACTCGCACATACAGCGCACTGCGCGCGGCGAAGGTGCTATCGCCCTTGGACTTCATACAGAACACCAGGGCGACGGCGACAGCGACGGCATGAATGCACCTGCTGTTTTCATATAACCGCTATCGCAGTAAAAACGGTCGCTTAGATCAGTTGTGCGCGTCGTATGAACATGAATATTGCAATAAATGATGTCTTCATGTCGAAAACACGTACAATAGTGAGCACATGTTCTACTAAAGATATAATAAAAACAAGTGTAATAAACAAGCGTAACAACACCGCACAACATTGAAGAAGACGTTTTCGTGACCTGTGAACCTGGATTAAAACTTATTTCTGGGCGAGTTGGTGCATACTTGACATAAAAATTGTAACAGCGCAAACACAAGCAACCACAAAGTATCAAGGACGAGATACAAGCAAGAGTTGACAGTCAGCGCTTGTGTCTCGTCCTTGATACTTTGTGGTTGCTTGTGTTTGCGCTGTTGCAATTTTTATGTCAAACAAATGTGAACCTGGAGCCCGGCGAACCCGACCTACTGCGTATTCCGCTAGCTGGCTTCGTTTGCGTACAAATCTTTAAAGTTTGGTTAATTATGTGCAGTGCCATTCGACAGCTGTATTCATACGTAGCAATCGTTAGTGGCCGCAACTCTGGGTCCCGAGGGTTAGTAATCTTTAGTCAGGTAACTTCCACCTCGAACCAGCCGTGGTCGGCGCTGCTACCGATGTGCGAAACCATAGGGCATCAGACTGGGACGCGTTGTCTGAGACGACGTGTGGCATATCTGAAATATGGCTGCCTCGACTAGAAACCAGCAGGAATCTCGTGGGACTTGTCGGACACTTGTTGGTTGCGGTTGTTGGTACGACAAGTCGCACGTAGGATAGCATGCGGCATATAGTATATACCATGTGGCATATGCTTGACTTTCGTTTGACCAGGCCCAATGAAACCAGAGGCAGGCGTATGTGCACGCCATATACACGTTAACCAAAGTGGCAGATCGAGCGGAAATCTGCACAAGAACTTAACCTGTGACGTTTCTGAGGAACGGTTCAGCCGCAGCGACGGTAGCAAGCGCGATTTCATGTTACAAACGTATGCAGATCAATGGAGAACGGAAGCAGAGCCTAAACGTCATTTTAAAGCATACACGCGCGTTCAGCGCGCTCTTTCTGCTACTTCACAAGAACAACGAGGATCAGAACTGAAGAAACCTGTCCGCTTCCAGGTGTAATAGTGGCAAATGTTCTACAACAGAGCGTGCTTTCCTGCCGCGTTGCTTATCCTTTCGGGCGTGCTTGCACGGCCGGACTCCCGTCGTGCCCTCTGTGAAGGTATAGCACCAACTTCCGGCGCTCGCAAAATGTTTCGCAAGCGTCTTCCTACGTTCCGCATGCTATTCTATCCGTTTCTTCGATTTGTGACGTGTGATGGAGCAAGACAATTCGTGTCACACCGTCACTGTACTGGCTAAGGTTGAAGAACGCCTATCGCAAGCAGACCTTTGGCTACAGAGGGAAGAACAAAGCTGCAGACGCACGTGCAGGGTTCGCCCCTGGTGGCAGACGTCGTAGAAGCGGTCGTAGACGGACATGTTGGTCGGGCAGGCGCACAAGAGCAAGTGTCCGAGAGGGGAAGACTCGCAGACTGCCCCGTGACTCTTGCAGCGCTCGCGGCCGCACTCGCGCCCCATCTCGCCGTATGCCGTCAGCCGCAAGTGGTCCACGGTGCCCGCCGCCAGGGACGTCTGCGCCGTCACCACCCGTTCCTTAATTATAGACGTGCACGTGGCCTTTAGTAAACACTCACTAAAGAGACGAACAACTGATTTGGCTATACGCTGATATACCATTCCTTTGAAGCTTCCCAGCATATCTATTCGGAAGACAAAAGCGCGATTCATAACCGGAGAAAACCCCAAGCTAAAAATCGAACGCTATTTATTGATATAATTGCCGCGACGAAACATATTCCGCAGTCATGTCGCGCACTTTATTTTTTATTCTTTCTTTTTATGAATCGGCACTTAAATTTAAAGGCATTTCTCGTCAAGATGAATGGTAGCTAATTTGCAAGTTTAGCGCACTTCCACAGTTCGGTATATACTCGGATTGTCATTTCCAATCCACCATTTTTTCCGTGTAAGCAAGTGCTCTGGAAAAACAAAAGCTGCTGTCCCCATGTGCCCTCACTAACACACAGTTTCATTGTTTACAATAGCAAGATGTGCTAATTAGCGATAATGAACAACATTCTATAATAATTTAGCCATAAACAATACATTTCCTCTGAATTGTCGCATTAGCTCATGGGAATGAGTACTACACCCATACATAACACCAATTCTTGAGCAATAGAATGTTTACAAATGAACAACAATTTCACTACATTGTAATGAATTACAGAATAAATTGTCAGCTTTCATCACGCATCGCTAGACTAACGACAAGCGTCTATCAAACAAGCAATTATCCGAGCGATTTAGTTATAACAACCGAGTGCTCGTCTCCTTTTGCTCTGTCAATCCTCTACGTCGCATGCAACATGTGTACTGCAGCGAAGAAGAACCAACGCACCAAAATATTTTTAACCGGAATGTGGCGCCACCAGACGGACTTTATCTGTACACTTATGCTGCAGATATATGGCCTCCGAAATATACGCATGGCTAACTCACGTTGACGACGCCAGGCTAGGCATATGCCTGTGCTTAGCTTCACCGCAGTACAGATCTGTACTGCAACAAAACATTTTGCATTACCTTCTTAATGCGGTGATGTTAACGCTACCTAAACTCTGATAAATTACAAAAAAAAAGAAAATCTGCCACACACAAGAGAGAACGTATTCTGGGGAAGGCTTTTAAAAGTGGAAAGAACTAACCGCCATGCTGTGAAGTATACTAAGTTTGGAATGGTGAACCTGACCCGTAGGGTTAGATGCAGTTATCATTACTTTCAGTGGTTCGCGCGTGTTATTGAATCAGAATGGCTCGCATTGGCTAGATTAACGATTCGACTTGCGTTTGTCCTCAAGCTTCTCTCCTCTTTTTTCTTCGTCCATTAGGCTCAGACATTCGTACAGGGAACTGTCACAGGGCCTGGCACTGCTGTCACGTGTTCCTTAATTACCAGGCGCGCACAAGTCGTCTGCGATCGCCGTACAAGCACAGAGACGTCCGCAAGCCAGAGACCTCGTCACAAAGTAGACAAGACGTAACCACCGTTCGTATTCTTTGTCGATCGCAAATCTGAATAACAGATGTCTGCGAATAATTCAAATTTCGAATACAAATCAAATGGTCTTTGCTATTCCATTCGTGTTCGATACGAAAATTATCTCATTGTAGCTGTCAAATGTTCATTTCTGTTTCTGGATATAACGAGTAACTACTGTGAGCGTACCCAGGATATCTGTCGATGTGTGTGTTCCTGGGGAGGGGGGGGGGGAGGGGGGGGAGTGAAATATTTGCAAGCCTTGACTGTTTCAAATGATACGGCTTTAGCGGTGCCGCGCCAGATACGATCAACTTTCACTTGCCTCATTTTTCTCCTTTTTACTCTTATTATCTGCAAGACAAACTCCACACAACGCAGGCGCTCTTACAACCTTGGTATTTCATATTGTTCAGAACATTATATATATATATATATAAATATATATGAATATATATATATATATATATATATATATATATATATATATATATATATATATATATATATATATATATATATTCGTTATTCATTTCAATACGAGGATGTCCTTTTCCTCGAATATTTGGATTCCTTTTTTTGCAAGTTCGGTATTCGAGCACCCCTACTGAATCCAGTACGGCATACAGAATCACGCCGAAGTATTCGAGTGATAAGGATGGCAATGGAATTCGGATAAGAGGCAAACTCAGGTAGGTGATAAACTAGCGGAAATTAAAATAAGTGGAATTGGACAGGTCGCCCTATAGGGTGATGTATTTGAGTAACAGATGAGGTACGAAGGGAAGGGGAGCGCAGCCGGGGGTAGGAGGTAAGAGGGGGTGGGGAGATAAGAAAATATCTATGCAGTTGATGGAGTCGGCTGTCGCATGACAGTGGTAACTGAAAATCGCTCAGAGAATCATGCGTCGAGCAGATTAATAAATAGACAGATGACAATTATCCAGGGCACTCTGAGTGACTCCTAGATTCCGCAATACTTCCAGCATTGGCGCCAGAGATGCAGTTTCCTATAAAAATTACCAGAGGGAACTCTGGCGAAATATAGGGTGGTTAATTCAAAAGGATAGACAGTTGGGCGAGTTGGTACGGTAACATGATTTTGGCTTCTAGCGCGAAGTGAAACACGGACACAGAAAGCAGCAGACAGGACAAGCGCTATTAATTATTTCACAGGTTAATTCAGCCTGTGAATAATGGTTAGTACATGCCTTTGCCCTAAAGATCGTCCTTCTGGCTTCATACGGCCTTGTTACTTCACAAACGCATCATATTCAACAAAATACTGAGCTATATATGCAACAATTCGCAATGGTTGAGCATGTGCTCGGGTACTTATTGTATTGGTGTGCTAAGAAGACTGACTGCTTTGAAATTTCGAAAGATAAAGCGTAATAAATAACACCACAATTATGCCTGAAGCCACGAACTTATACAGATATGTGTACTACCCTTAATTAAGACGGTAACTGAAAAATCTTACCTCGAAAGTTACCTTTAGTAACTTTTCATGCGATTTGAATTCTTAGGATACTTCAAGCAGTTTCCGGTATCTGTGAAACTAACCTCTTTCACGCAGCCTAGGTCAGTGGGTGGCCCATGGTGGTCTAATGGGTAGCACATTGGGCTACTGTGCTGAAGGAACCGGGCTCGAAACGAACCGTGGGATCTCGTTTCCATTATTGTTTAGCATAAGTTGAGAACTTCACCCAGTTTGCGATACATATGCTTGTCTGTATCTAACCCTTTTCACGCCAACCTTGGTCACTAGGTATGTGCCACTGCGCATGTGCCGCTCTTCAATGAACCTCTTTGATGCCAACTTGGGTCACTGGCTATGCGTCACTCTTCAATGACAAAAAAAAAAAACCTTTAAAATTTTTCCTCTGCTGGCCGGAATCGTATCTGCGTCCTATACAGACAATATTGTCTGCATATATTCGTATATTAAGTTATGCGCCAAGAGTGGACTTCACGGGGGCACCGCTAGGTGGCGCAGCGTGCCCAGTGAGAAGCGCAAGAGAGGAGCTCGGCTGCAGCACGTACGCGTCTCATAGATGACGCGCTTCGGTGGTGGCAACACGATGCGTCGCTACATTGCTTCTACGCCAATCGCAGTGACGTCGACAGTGATCCTGAAATGGTTTCTGCCAGAATTTTTAAAGCAAGTTTCACGATTCCGGAGATTTGCTCTGTGCGTACCTTGAGCGCTACCTGCCGTCCATCGGGCAGAGTGATCCTGCAGGCGACGTCTGCGGTGCGAACCCTCAGCGGTGCCTCGATGGCGAGCAGCGAGTCCACGACCACCACGGCTCCGAAGAGACCCGTTCGCGAGTCCACAGAGACCACGCCGCTCTCGCTGGCCGTGGGCACGTCCCAGGAGATGTTGGCGGCCGCCGGCTCATCGAGCGCCGTGGCCGCGGAGCAGCTGAAGAGCAGGGGGCGGCCGTCGGCGCTCACTGGACGCAGGGCACGCAGCCGGAAGTCGGGAACCGAGATGTTTTCCGGACTGAGAAGCCACTGCTCGTCCAAGTCCAGATGCTCAGCCGGAACGAAGGCTACGACGGCTGCAAAGGCCCCGGAGCAGAAGGTGCACGCAGCCACCATCAAGGACAACATGTCTTCTTCTTCTCTTCTTCTTGTTTCATTGTTCTTTTCGTGGCGCGTGCGCACAGCCATCGTTCTGTCAAGGTTTGATCTGGTTTGGTGCCTGAATTATGGCTCAACCCAATACGGGGATGTAGGCTCTGAATCAGGCTGTAGCAGAAAAAAAAATCGTGAGCCATTCCACTCTGTGAAGGTGGTTGACCAGCGAAGCTGTTTAGCACACGACACGGAGGCGAATTTGGAACAAAGGTACGAACTCATTTATTTTCTTGATGGGTGGTCATCGTGACGAAAGGTACGCACATTCATTTATTGTCTTGATCGGTGGTCATTATTTCACTCGCAACTGCGATCACATTCTTTGATAATGTCAAATCGATGCACGTACGCCGCTGGGTAGTCGGGTGGGCGGGATCGGTGTGGCATCGCAAGGGATATGCCTGCAACAGGGAACACGTAAACCGCTCCCTTCTTGGTACCGACGCATCTGCATTGAAATCACCGACAACGACCACAGGGATAGTGTCATCGTAGCCAATTCACGCAAAGCGAGTATCCATGAACCTTACGGGACTATGAACGATTGCATTTTCTGCTTATCGGTCAAGCCCAGGCCGCCGCCGGAAGACAACTGATTCCGGCTGACGTCTAGGGGGGAGGTAGACGGTGAAAGGGGGAGCAGCTTCTCACCCTGATCACCCATACTCTCTGACGGGTGCAAATTAAGTGCTTCCCCCCCCCCCTCTCTCTCTCTCTCTTTCTCTCTCACTCTCTTGCTTACGGGAGTATGAGCCATTGATCACGGGGGTATGAGCCATTAATGACGACAGTTTTCGACGTGCTGTTTTGTATGTTGTATGCATGATTAGAAAGAATTTAAGCACTGTTCCCTACACTTTGCTGAGTGCTTGTAGCCTTTGCCTAACGGGGCTCTGAGCCATTGCATTTTGTGCTTGCTTACGGAAACATGAATACTTACGGTGCTATGAGCCATTGATGAGGATTGTTTTTGTTCACGGAGAACAAGAATGCACGGAACCCTAGCCATATACAACTTCGCTGTATAGAGAAAGAAATTAAAAGGGAGTTGCGTCGTGATCATTGTCATCATCAAGATCAACACCATTACTTATGTCCATCGCAGGACGAAGCTATCTCCGAGAAACGATGATGATGTGTGGTCTTCAGTGGCGCATGGGCCAGATATGGCAAGAGAGCACCACGCAAGTTGTGATGGTAGCGATGGGGTGTCAATGAATTGTCAATGAGATGCAAAGGTGAATTGCGATAGGTAGGTGTAAAACACCGCTGTAAAATTACTTAAAAATTAATCGCTGTAACGTGCACAAGAAATATAGATTTAAAACAATCTAAATGAGAGTGAGGAACTCAGTGCATTCTTTTCTTTTTCGTGCCGTATGCGCTGACAGGGAACGCCACCGTGCGAAATATTTCAGTAGGTCGCTGACAACAAAATTGACGGTCAGGGTATTATTTGGGAATCGGCGGAGAAAACCATGCGCTTATTTCTAGGTTCCGATTTATTCAGCTCGGAAGCTTTCTTTGTTGCTGAACAAGACCCCGCCAATTACTTGTCAAAATTACTTGTCAAAGCTCAGCTTCACGTCGCAGATAAAGGTCACGTACTCTATCCCAGTCCCGGACAGTACACTTTCTTGGGTGTTTGTGAATGTGCACTATATATCGAACCTTGGTAGTGTTCGTCAGCGCCGCTCGTGGCCTTTCACGACCATTTACATTCGCCCATGTCCGTCAGTGGCACTGGCTAAAACTTCCAGAGCTAGATGAAGATGCAAACTATCGCGCTCAGTATGAGTACCTACACGAAAGTCCATCTCTCTCTCTCGCTCTCTCTCTCTCTCTCTCTCTATCTCTGTGTGTGTTGCGTGTGCGTGTGTGTGTGCGTGCGATCACATCACATCAGTAATCATATCAGTAATCAGAATGTTTAGGCTCCATACGGGAGTCTATGTCACCTTCAGCAATGACAAAATAGCTCTGTGAGCTTGACTCCGTTTAAACGCAGGACCAGTGGGAAATGGAATGCCATTAATCTCGCCACATGGTAAGCCTGCGTGGTAATATAGCTTCTGTAAAATGCACCCGGAACGAAATGGCCATATGTGTTTCCGTGGTCGCGCACGCTGCACAGGATACGCCGAGTGCCCGGCTTCATTGGTGCAACAGTTCGGCCACCAGAACAAACTCTACGCGAAGTTAAAGCGACACGGTCCCAAGGTAAAGAGGTAAACCACGCCCACGAACACCTGGAACAAATGACTTCCTAGCCAAACTCGTCGACAAAGGTACTATTCAAGGAAGTGCTATCGGATGAGCAGACGAGCATGGCCAAGTTCGCGGGAAAACTCTTTTGGATGGATGCCTTCCGAGAAGCTAGTCAGTCAGCCTCTTCATTGCCTGAAACAAGCAGGTGTGGCGATATCCATTGACAGAATACGGATACACCGCGAGGTGCAGTCGCGGAAGCAGAGTTAACAATGCGATCCGCTACAATGCTGCCATTGTCGGGTTGCAGCGCTTGTCTACTAACTTAGAAGTTTCAATCAATCAATCAATCAATCAATCAATCAATCAATCAATCAATCAATCAATCAATCAATCAATCAATCAATCAATCAATCAATCAATCAATCAATCGTCGATCGAGGTTGAGTACTGTAAAGGAACGGCATGTCGTACTGCGTTCGGATGTATCCGCGACATTTAGTTGTACTACAATCAAGAATGGCGGGATTGCGTGGGAGCATCACACACGAGCGTAAAGCGCCGCCTGCGTATCACTTCGCGACTTGCGTAACGCGAGTCGTCGCTGTCAGCGTCTCGCCGAGTAATTTTCCGCTCGGCCCGCGCACCTCTTGGCTTCAATGGTGGAAGGAGGATTGCGAACGCCAGTCTGCCTAGTCACGAAAGCATATACATCAGAGCACTAAAGATCGCTACTTTCACGTGTGTGCGTACAGGACGTTAAAATAACTTGTGACGAGACTATAACACGCGTGTGCTACGTGAATGCACTCAGATAAGTATTTTTCACGGTCTTCTTGAGCAACACGACGTATTTTTACTGTGGGCTTAGATCAATAATTAAATGTACCTATTTAGCCAGCATTTAAAGTACGGCTTTAAATGCAACTTCAATAGACAAATTTTACAGCCCCTATTGGGCCTTGTCCAACTAATTCTTTCCTTAAAGATAGCTGTTGGGGCTTGAAGCTTTCCGGGCTGAAAAAAGAAAGGAAAGGAAATGAAAGAAAGAAAAAAAAGAAAGAAGTGCGCGAGATTTGAAATATATCCGCGTTGAACGCACGTAGCTTCTCTCTTGCAGAACTCCGGGGGCGGTCTCAAAGTCAGTGCGCAGGCGCAGAAGATGCGAGGGCGCTTGCCCCTGCGCGCGTGTGCGGTCACTCAGAGTAGAGACACAATGTCGAGACTACTCCCAGTGTGAAGCCCAGTTACGCCTAGCGTTATCGAATATTACCAGCAAAATTAATAGTGTTTCTATGTAAAAACAATTCACGATTGACCGGCGCTCTCGCAGCGGTCAAACGGGTTAGCCATCGATAGCAACAGTAAAGGTGACGGCTGATAACGGACCGTGGTAGCGTGCGAGCTGCTTTGTGAATTGAGATTATCTGAGCTCGTCATCTTATGCCAGCTGTACGGGTATGTAGTTCAATGGGTGGCTTCGTTCTTTTTTTTTCTTTTTTTTGTACTGAAGCTATTCTTTGCGAACTTCTCCGGGTTTTCATGACCCTGGGTGCTGCGTGACTGTTCTCTTGCCGAATAGGTCAACCAATCACAGCAGAGGACGCACACGACGTCACCGCCGCTGGGTTCCTTGCACCACCACCAGATGGAGCTCGCCTCCGCGCATCCGCGGCAGCGGCGTCCGCGGCAATGCAGGAGAAAGAACAAACAAAAACAAGAAAAAACGCCAGGACGCCCCGCTTTCTACTGCACGTGTGTGTTTCGTTTACAAGACATTAAATTAGCCTGTCTGCAATGCCTGCGTCTCCGTCCGTGTCACTTTCAGCGGACATTCAACAAACACAAACTCGTGTTCCGGCTCTCTGCATTCACACATATCTTAGCTATATGTAGATTGCACCTCGCTGGATCTGCAGATTTTATTTATATATAGGAAATTATCACCTCAACAGGCTGTACTGTGCGGCACAGCGACAGCGAAGGCTCCGACATTACAAGGCCATCGTTTCAGGAACTGATATAAATGGCCCTATCGCAGACCGTCTCTGTCTCTATTTTTTTGTCTCGGACACCACCGCGCGTCGAATGATTGTAAAAAATATAAAAAGACATTTCCCGAACCAATAGAAGGAATATGTCTGCGCTGTAATAAGGCGAGTTGGCTGGACTCTGCCTCGATAGCGTGCGCCTTATCAGCGTGCTCTCAGGCGAGACGCGCGGCCCCCTCTCTAGCCTGCCCGTCTCATCCGACGCGAGTTCCATATTCGTGTACCCACTGCAGCAAGGCGATAATCGAGGCCGACGGACTTGACCTGCGTGGAAGTCAGTGGCGCGACAGTCGGACAAGGACGCGGATACGTTTCTTTTCTTTCTTTTATTCGTTTCGCTGCTTCCTTTTTACATCGCGCCGTCGACAATTTCGACACGCCGGCGAAACCGGCGCTATCTCGCGCCGCTGCCGCCGCACCCTCCTTCGCTTCATTGAGAAAAACGCATAATTCCACGTGCGCGTATTTCCCCTTCGCGTGCGTAGTAGCTTTACCGGTAGTCTCGGGACGTTGCACCAGTAATAACGCATCTTGTTGTGGCGGTGAGCAACGTCCGCGGGTGCAACGGGATTTTTTGTTTTTGTTTCCGAGACCTTCACGCGCGGAAAAGTACAAGGCAGGAAATGCCGGCCAGGACTTGTAGCTACACGCGAGACGTTGTAAGGAGAAATGTTCGAGCCTACTGTACGTATCCTCTTTCCCTTCTTTATACTTTTTCTCGCCGTCAGGTAACTCATGTACTAGCGCACAGTGCACAATAAAAACAAAATACTTTCCCCGGTCTTCTTCCACCTATGGAGAAAAAGTATATAATAAAGAAAAGCACAGGTTCGCGTTCCTGTGACTACCGTGAGAAGTACATGCACTCTCGTTGGATGGTCGTCACCCCTGGGTATACGCCGACGAAATCGCTTCTGACAACACGTGCTGACAAGTTCTTATGGCCGACGATGTGAAACATGAGAACTTTTTTTAGGCTGCCGGCTAACGCGTTTAATTCACTCTTTATGTCGTGTGGACGCAGCCAATGATTAAGTTTGCCACCCGCCGGGACAAGAAGTCACGGACGCGAACCCGTGACCGGATGCGGCAGCGTTTCGACGGGGGCGAAATGCAAAAACGCTCGTGTACTTAGATTTAGGTGCATATTAAGGTGCTCCCGGAGATGGTCAAAATCAATCTCGAATCCCCTCCCGCCCCCTTCCTCTACGTCGTACCTCATAACCTCATAACCATATCGTGGTTTTGGCACGTAACCTCCAAGAATTTAATTTCCTTTATTAAGCTTCTCATCAGCACGGTCCGGCATACTTGATGTCACAAATTGGGTTATTTCTTTGGCACGCTTTTGTTGCAGCCATTGTGAACTGACAGCGCAAAATAAGCTGCCTCTCTCAATAAACGGGGCTGGGCGAGGAAGGAGGGGCAAGGTAGCGCAAGTTTCCATCGCAGAACGTGGAAATCAGCCGTCGGGAAAGAGAGGAAGTAAGATAAGTTAAGAACTGCCAACCATGGTGTCTAGCCGATCGCCGCGTCGCTCTAGCCACTGTAGCGTCGGTAACTTCCGCCGCGAGCCCGCCGTCCTCATTTCATTCTCGCCTCGCAATCAGTCTAGTCGACAAGGAAGCCGCGATGGACGGTCACGTCTATAGTCTGTGTGCAGTATCTCGCGTGGCCACGCTATCGATAGCTAGCTCGCAGACAACCTCCGTAGGTTTTAGTGGGATATCTCTTTTTATAGTTTCGTGCATGGCGAGCGAGTAGCCGATTACACGAGCAGGAGGGAGAGAACGATGTACGACGAGGGAAGCGTTCGGGCTCATGTGAGCTCAAACGATTTATGTGGTCCTTATGTTATTTGGAAGCCCGAATATTCACTAGACAGCAGCGTTTTGCAAAAGTGGACCTTCGTATTACAATCTGAGTTTCGGAACTTTATTTGTCCGACCTTCTGGCGTAGCAAAAGAAAATTATTTTGAAGCATTAGGTATAAATTTCAATGGTATGAGAGAGGTAAAGCGTCAGCTGCAATACCAACTAGCTCGAGCGCTAATAGGAAATATTTAAAATGTCAAGCGCCATCTAATTGGCCTGCCACAATACGTGAGCTATACGCTATACGCCGTCTGGGTTACGGGACGTCAAAAGAAAACGGCTCACTCGAGAGCGTACAGCCACACGTACAGCTACTGCTTTCACTGTGGTCGAAATTTCCGGAGTCCCCCACTACGGCGTGCCTCATAATCAGAAAGTGGTTTTGGCACGTAAAGCCCCATAATTAAAAAAAATTATTAATTTATTAAAATTGCTTTCACTGTTGTTTTGTGGTGGCCTTCCACTGCTGCGCATTGCTATAAGCTAATCAAGGGACCCGTGGCAACGCCGGCAACAACATAGGGCAGTTGTTTTTCTACGATGGGCGCAACAAAATGGCTGTACTAATTCAAATCCGCATGCTAAAGAGTGGGGACACAGGCGACGCTGAGTACGGGATGCTGCTGTTAGCATGCAACAGCATAACATTTAACTGACAGCTCCTTCCCTCCTGTGTTTACTACGAGTAGCAGAATATTTCGCCTCACCCACTCCTCCCCCTCCTCACAAAAAAAGAAGAAATAAATGGCAGTCGGAAAGAAAGAGAATCTTTCTGTAGACGGAGACAGACCAAGGCAAAGTAAGGCAAGACAATGCAAGGCAAGGCAAGCTATTGCCAGTTTTATGTGGTGAAGGAACTGTTCTTTTATCCCGACGAGCATAGAGAATTTTAAAGTATTTTAAGCAATTTAGCTTCGAAAATATATTTATAAATTAAATTTAAAGAAAACAACTAATGTACTGTTGCGGCACACATTTTTTTCTAGTTTTCTTTGTTAATACGGAATATAAATGTCAGTGCGTGTAATATAAATAAGCGTCAGTGCCATGTCAACGAAAGCTCTCTTTTTATTTTACTAAAAAAGTAAAATGCGCTTCGACGTGTATGTATAATCGTGCAGATGGAGCATCTACAAATTTATTCACTGAATACTTGAGACAGCTGATCCAAGTTAATCTAATCACTTTTTGCCTAGCGAGGGACAAAAATTAGAACACTGACCGTCGGTGTACCTTGCTTCCGCACATCTTCACAGTAGCGCACCAACGTTGTTAGCATGCAACAACGCATGCAACGTTATTAGCATGCAACCGACAAGGCCAGCGCGCTCTATCCCCAAGATGTCGCTTTCGCCAGCGAATGCTGTTGAATGGCACGCGCGATGGTTTTCGGTTCTTTCCTTTCGCTTTTAATCACCCTTTCTTTCTTCGTTTTCGGCCCTGGTATTGAGACGCCGCGCTAGTGGGCCAAGCCCCGCAAGCTTGCTGGGTTGCTCATTGCGCTGTTCGCATTCGAAGTGTCTGTGACCAATCACAGACACTCCTAACACTTCTAATAAAACTTTTTTTTTCCTAATGCCTTGGCACTTTGTACCACTTGTTCTTATGAATAAAGGTATATTATTATTATTATTATTATTATTATTATTATTATTATTATTATTATTATTATTATTATTATTATTATTATTATTATTATTATTATTATTATTATTATTAAGTCATGAACTTACAGACACACAAAAGCGGTGTGACAATCAAGCAGTGCACAAGACACGAGCGAGAGAAAACACCCACAACGCCCTCGTGCGAGAACTTAATGCATGCTGCGCGGAACACAAGTCCTCTGTTTGTCCTCTGTCTCCATGGGACATCCATGTGCAACCTGACTTGCACAATTTCAGTTCGCACACTGGAATTGAAAAAAGAAAGTTGGCAATTCCTTAAGTATCCTTACGTGGTTTGAAAGGGAACACATTATCACTTGTCTAAGTTATCGGCCTAAATTAAGACTAAACCTTAATCTACCTTAATGCACCTTGCTTTAATTTGTACCAACCTTAACCTACTTCAATCTACCTTAATAAAATTTTGGGCGAGGGCCAGGTCGGTTTTTTGGGTGTGGTCCAAGGCGTACATCCGACGCCGCTGTTCGTCATGAGATTTCACAGTGCGAGCCGCAGCCCTTCGATGGGAACGTGACGTTATCACTTGGTCCCGTGAGTTCTTTTGCCATCCTATATTAATGGCGGACGCTCGCCGGATTTTTCGCTTTATGGGGAATATAAGGCTTTCGCCTGAATACAAGGCGGACAAAGCTACCACGGTTCTCTTGAGAGCTGCGTGCATGTAGCTTCGATTTTTTACGTGCGACGCCATTTTTTTTTTTTTGCGGAAGCAACAAGTCTGCTGCATTCCATTGCAATGCAAGGTTGTTTTATATAGACTTGACGCGAAAACTAGAGTGGCAATTTTTCGGGGCACTTAGCTCTAGGTCGAGGCGCACGTCCCCGCAAAAATAGGCTTTGATGTGTCTTCAGCTGGCAACCCAGGACATCTAGGCACGTGACGTGCACGTCATGGACCTCCTATATATGGCCGCGCATAGTGAACAATAAACGTTCGATTTTGCTACGTTCACCATGTAGTCTTTTCGTGTACTAGGGCGCGGCATACCAGGCTCGTGATTGTTATCGTTGATTAACTACCGCAGTAGGCGACGTTTGCTTACTGAAGAGCCCGCTATCTCAAAATCGTCGCAAAAAATATATGTAAATAATAATAAATAAATAAATGAAAAGAAAAAAAGAAAGGAAACAGTTTTTAAATTCAATTGTGCTTGCACCATTTACAGCGCACGGGAGCAGCACTACTAGTACGATTGTTCGAATTGTGATACTTACGAATCGAATCAAAAACGAATGTTCGAGAGAAACAAGCTCCGAATACCGGATCGCATACTGAATCAAATATTGAATCCAATATCGAATATTTTATTTATAACACAGTGAAATATACATTTTGCATGGAGTCCGTTCGATAAAAAAAAGAGATTCACAGGAATTATTTACGTAGCTAATTTACGGACATAATGTAATGCCATTAGCAAATGGCCGTCCGGTCAACTAAAGAGCTTGTGAGTGAGAAACAACTGGTTTCAGTTATCTGATGCACCACGACAATGATAGTAATGAAAGAAAGAAAGGAACAGCCGGCCTTTAAATGCGCGTATAGTTTTCAGTTCGCTAAAGGGGAGAACTGTGGTGCTATAGCACCACACAGTGTGTTGAAGGAATTGAAACCTGGTACGAATGACGCAATAATAAATCGCCTTGCATAAATCAAAGCAACAAATTCGCATATAGGCTGCCTAAAAGCAAGGCATATTTAATGAATGACTGAAAATTATTGAGCTGTAGTTATCTCCCTCATGAGTTATCTCAGTAACTGCTGGCTTCGCGGAGCAACCACAGTTTCCCTGCGGCAGAGTCATTCGGAGCTGTCCTAGATTAGATTACTCTCCCTCCTCAGAGACTCTAATAAGTGCTGCTATCCTTCACATATTCAAACGAAACAAATATTAGATAATTTCGAAAAGCATACGGATCGAATAGCAAAGACTACTCAATTCGTATTCGAAATTCTGAATATTCGCACGAAGTTGCTAGGTAATAGCAACAGCACCTTCTTTGGCTGTCCTGGACAGGCCATCAGCGGTACCATGGTTACGAATGTCGAAACGTACAGGACGGGGATTCTGTTTGCGAAACGCAGTGCGACGCCGGAATCTCTGTGATTTTGATGTGCAGGTAGTGCCGGGCCCTGCGCAATTAGCACCGCCTAATTAGCTGCGGCCAGTGACCCGAATAGAGTTAATCTATCCAACGAAAAATTGCTTCACGGTACGATGACACTGACCGTTATTCGCGCAACTCTCCATGAAATGATAAAAAGAAACGACACTGGACTCGCGCGTAGTACATTATCGGCAGGTTTCCGCGCCTGTCGTACTTGTCTCGTTGAGAATTCACACTTCCCACCTTGTATCCGTTGTTATATCGCAGCCTCCGCGGCTTTCCGAGAACAGAGGCCTAATTCGCAGAGCTTGAAGTTCGTAAGAGCTCTAATAATATGTCTGACGTCAAGATTGCCGGGTATCTCCTCTTACGAACACTTGTTGCGTAAGAACATTTTTTCTGAATACGGGCTCTGAAGCCGTCGACTCTCGTGGCTACAAATATCGGGCCGAAATCACAAAACACTTTACCATGAAATTGTTTGTAAGAGAAAACTTCAGTCAATTCTGATGCAGGGGATATTAACAAGGGCGGCCGGCCGATGTCAAAGAGCACTTGCGAAAGAAAAGCTTTGTGAATGAGGTCACGTAGCCTGGCGCTCGTAAGTGCTCTTTGCCAACATCACGATTGGCTGACATCTGATCTTACGAACATTCCTAGCGTGAGAACGTTTATGCGAACGTTGGTCCGGGCTGTTAGGCCTTCGGCAACGGCGCACCGTTTGAAACGCTAGCCACGCGGCATTGCATTTCCTGTATTCGGAGTATAAATCATGGTGGAACCAGTCAATACTTTGATGAAAACGCCTAGAGAGTCAATGATGATTCGCAGTCAGCCATACGGGCCTAGCTGGCTATGCGCCCATGACTTTCTGCTGCTGATCTCGCATGGTCGCGTATTCGTTTCCCTGCTACTGAGTCCGCATTCCACGAGTGCGGAGTGCGAAACCACTCGAGTACTGTGTCGTCGGTGCTATATTAAATAGATTCAGGCGG